>NW_026699994.1:0-130208 GCF_030435755.1 Ochotona princeps | reverse complement strand
CCAAGCTTCATTTCAGTCCTAGGCACTCAAAGGGCACTAAGCATAGAGTGTGAAAACTGAGTTTCCTTGAGAGCTGCTTGGAAGCCTGATGGTGTGTGAAGTTAGTGAGCCAAATGGAGTTGTTCTCCCACAAGAACCACTCGGCTGATTCTTCTTCAATATGCCCTTCACCAACATGCAGTGTTTCCTTGATTGAATTAGCTCTCACACCAATATTTGCGTCTAGAGCCTTTGCATTGAGGGCTATCTGAAAACGGCTGTGGCGCTGAAGTTGCCTGTGAATGTGGAGTTGGTGGCATGTGAAACCCGCATGTGGAGCATTCGTTTGTGTGGGATGCTCTACCAGGTTCATTTCTAGATATTGCACTCAAAGGGCACTAAGCGTAGAGTGTGAAAACTGAGTTCTCTTGAGAGCTGCTTGGAAGCCTGATGGTGTGTGAAGTTAGTGAGCCAAATGAAGTTGTTCTCCCACAAGAACCACTCGGCTTATTCTTCTTCAATATGCCCTTCACCAACATGCAGTGTTTCCTTGATTGAATTAGCTCTCACACCAATATTTGCGGTCTAGAGCCTTTGCATTGAGGGCTATCTGAAAACGGCTGTGGCGCTGAAGTTGCCTGTGAATGTGGAGTTTGGTGGCATGTGAAACCCGCATGTGGAGCATTCGTTTGTGTGGGATGCTCTACCAGGTTCATTCCTAGATATTGCACTCAAAGGGCACTAAGCGTAGAGTGTGAAAAAATGAGTTTCCTTGAGAGCTGCTTGGAACCCTGATGGTGTGTGAAGTTAGTGAGCCAAAGAACACTTTGGAAGCCTGATGGTGTGTGAAGTTAGTGAGCCAAATGGAGTTGTTCTCCCACAAGAACCACTCGGCTGATCCCTTCTTCAATATGCCCTTCACCAACATGCAGTGGTTTCCTTGATTGAATTAGCTCTCACACCAATATTTGCGTCTAGAGCCTTTGCATTGAGGGCTATCTGAAAACGGCTGTGGCGCTGAAGTTGCTCTGAATGTGGAGTTGGTGGCATGTGAAACCCGCATGTGGAGCATTCGTTTGTGTGGGATGCTCTACCATGTTCATTCCTAGATAATGCACTCAAAGGGCACTAAACATAGTGTGTGAAAACTGAGTTTCCTTGAGAGCTGCTTGGAAGCCTGATGGTGTGTGAAGTTAGTGAGCCAAAGAAACCTTTTGGAAGCTGATGGTGAGTGAAGTTAGTGAGCCAAATGGAGTTGTTCTCCCACAAAAACCACTCAGCTGATCCTTCTTCAATATGCCCTTCACCAACATGCAGTGTTTCCTTGATTGAATTAGCTCTCACACCAATATTTGCGTCTAGAGCCTTTGCATTGAGGGCTATCTGAAAACAGCTGTGGCGCTGAAGTTGCCTGTGAATGTGGAGTTGGTGGCATGTGAAACCCACATGTGGAGCATTCGTTTGTGTGGGATGCTCTACCAGGTTCATTCCTAGATAATGCACTCAAAGGGCACTAAGCATAGAGTGTGAAAACTGGAGTTCCTTGAGAGCTGCTTTGGAAGCCTGATGGTGTGTGAAGTTAGTGAGCCAAATGGAGTTGTTCTCCCACAAGAACCACTCGGCTGATCCTTCTTCAATATGCCCTTCACCAACATGCAGTGTTTCCTTGATTGAATTAGCTCTCGGAGACTCGCAGATGGCCTACATAGGAGGAAGACTGTGAGAGAGCTCACAGACAGAGAGGGATAGAACGCGACAAAAGAGTAAGTGGAGCAGCATAGAACTACAGGGAGAAGAACGTGAAGTTCCCTGGACAGTGTGGAGCCAAAAAAAATCCACACAACTCGGAAGAGCAACCAGGAAAAAACAAAAGAAAGAGCAGGGGAGACGACTTTCCGCTCCTGACCTGCTGAGTCACCTCTGAGTGCAGACACTGAAAGCCGCCGACCGATCCGGAGACCGACCCGCAGACGCAGTGGCCGTGAGGACCAGCGGTGATTGGGACCCGCTGGCATCTGCTCACCCTGGTCACCAGGACCCTGAATCACCGGTACCCGCCAGCATCCGCCCACCCTGGTCGCCAAGCCCCGCTGGGACCTGCCCCAGCCGCAGCCTCCAGGTTCCAGCCGCCTGCACCCGCCGAGAACAGCAACGGACACAGCAGTCGCTGGGAGACACACCTGCAGCGAGAATTCCGACCAGAGGAAGAGGCAGACTGCAAGAACCTGAGGTTTGAGAGAGTTGGGTGGGGACAGTGGTGGGTTGGAGGCTTCGGGAGTTGGCCCCCCAGGGGCATGCACAAAGCCTGAACACAATTGGTGCTCCTCTCCCCGCCCCTCCCCCACCCCCAGACTCCTGCATCTAGAGACACAGGGCGAGTGCCTTGAAATTGCCAAAACTGTGTCTGGGAGAAAGGCAAAAGGCACATTGGATATTCCCCCGTGCCTTTGCGGTCTGGCACTCAGCTGGGCGGTGCTATACCACAGGAACCCAAGCACGCCATCTGGGCTGGGCAGTCCCATGCTAGCGCTGGGGCGGTCGGTCCCCTGCAAGCGCTGGGGTGGCGGGCCTGCACAGGAGGCGCTTCCAGAGAACACCTGGAACACCCCACGCCCTATAGTCCCTTGCTCCGAGCCCTGTGATCCCGAGCACAGGGGGTGCGCACAGAGAGTGCCTTCACTCTCCCACGCCCTGTGGTAGCATACCTGTAGGGGACGAGCTGAGAGTGCGCTTTGAATCCACTGGGCCCTGGAAGTGGCGCCCTGAGGTCCAGTGTTCTGGAGACGCACCAAAAGTGCCTTGAAAATTCCCACACCCTGCTACTCCACGCCTGCAGACTCCGATCTCTACAGGATAGTGCTTGGAGACCCCTCAGCACACTGGTGCCTAGGTCTCTCAAAAAAGAAACACTAACACAATGGGAAGAAATACCAGAAAAGGTAATGATCCAGATGAGAGTGCCAACACCCTACCAATACAGGATCGAAAGCCAATGTCTATTTCGGAGATGCGAGATGAAGACATAGAAGATCTACCAGACAAGGAATTCAAAAAAATAATGTTAAAATATGTCAGAGACAAGGAGAAGAACTGGGAGGACTTCAAGGAATTCAAGAACCACATAGCCTCAGAAATACAACAAATGAAAAGTAAAATCCTTGACTTAGAGCACAAAATTGAGAGCCTAACCAACAGAACAAATACAGCAGAAGAGAGGATCTCTGAAACAGAAGACACACAAAACGAACATACCCAGTTCATGAAACAGCTGGAGACAAGTCTGAACAAAGCCAATAAGACCATACAAGAAATGAAAGACAACCTCAGAAAATCAAATATTAGGATTATTGGCCTTCCTGAAGGAGCGGAAAAAGAGTCAGGAATGCAAATGGTGCTCGACGAAATTATACAGGAAAACTTTCAAAACACTTGGAACATGAACCCAGCCCAAATCCAGGACGGTCAGAGGACTCCCAGCAGATATGACCCAAAGCGATCTTCACCCAGACATATGGTGCTCAAGTTCCACTCCAACGAAGACAAAGAAAGAATCCTAAGACAAGTACGAAGCAGAGAAAAGATCACATACCGGGGAAAACCAATCAGGATCACTGCTGACTTCTCTGAAGAGACTTTACAAGCAAGAAGAGAATGGACAAAGATCTTCCAAATCCTGAATCAGAACAACTGTCAACCAAGAATATTGTACCCAGCAAAGATCTCATTCGTATTTGAGAACGAAATCAAATACTTCCACAGCAAAGAGAAATTAGAAGAATATGCCAGCACAAAACCAGCTCTACAAAATCTCCTTAGAAATGCACTAAATCCAGAAAAAAAGGAGGTGAATCATAAGCAAAGATGGCAAACAGGAAGATCTTCCCACTAAAGTCCACACAAGGAAGGGCAATTACACAGATATCAACACCCACAAAAACAAGTATGGCAGGGCAAAATCACAACCTCTCAATTTTAACTCTTAACACAAATGGCCTGAACTCACCAATCAAAAGGCATAGATTAACAGAATGGATTATCAAACAGCACCCAACTATCTGTTGCCTACAAGAGACACATCTAACCAGAAGAGATTTGAAGAAGCTGAAAGTGAAAGGTTGGAAACAAATATTTCATGCCAATGGACGAGAAAAAAAGGCTGGGGTAGCTGTCTTAATTTCAGATGATGTGGACTTCAATCTGACACACATCAAAAAGGACAGGGAAGGACATTATATATTGGTGAAGGGACTGATCCATCAGGAAGTAATTACCATTGTGAACATATATGCACCAAATTCAAACGCACCTAGCTACGTGAAGCAATTACTCACGGACTTAAGGGGAGACATAGATATGCACACAATAATAGTGGGTGATCTTAACACCCCACTAACAACAATAGACAGATCAACAAAACAAAAACTCAACAAAGAAACAACAGAGCTCATACAAACAATAGAACAACTGGACTTGGTTGACATCTATAGAATTTTTTACCCTAAGGCCACAGATTATACATTTTTTTCAGCAGTGCATGGCACCTTCTCCAGGATCGACCACATGATAGGACACAAAGCAAACCTAAATAACTTCAAAAAGATAGGAATCATACCATGTACCCTCTCAGACCACCACGGAATGAAGCTGGAAATCAGCAATTCAAAATGTCCCAGGAAATACAGAAACTCTTGGAGGCTGAACAATATGCTATTAAACGAACAATGGATCAGAGAAGAAATTAAAGATGAGATCAAAAAATTTATGGAAACCAATGAAAACTCTGACACAACATTCCAAAATTTGTGGGACACTGCCAAAGCAGTGCTAAGGGGTAAACTCATCTCAATTGGAGCTCATGTCAAGGCCCAAGAGAGGCGCCAAATACAGGAACTAAACACACACCTCCAGGAATTGGAAAAACAACAGCAGAAGAGCCCCACACACAATAGGAAACAAGAAATCATCAAAACAAGGGAGGAAATCAACCAGATAGAAATAAAAAAAACCATACACAAAATCAATGAATCAAAAAGCTGGTTTTTTGAGAAGATAAACAAGATAGACACCCCACTGGCCCGACTGACAAGGAAAAAACAAGAGAAGGCAAGAATTACCAGCATCAAAGATGAAAAAGGCAACATAACAACAGACACCGCATCCATTAAGGCCATAATTAGAAATTACTACAAAGCACTGTACTCCAACAAATCAGAAGATCACCAAGAAATGGAAAAGTTCTTAGACTTCTACCACCTGCCAAAACTTAGCCCAGAGGCAACAAACGACCTGAACAAACCCATAACTGAAGTAGAGATTGAATCAGTGATTAAAGACCTCCCAACAAAGAAAAGCCCAGGCCCAGACGGCTTCACTCCAGAATTCTACAAAACATTCCGAACAGAACTGACCCCAATCCTCTACAAACTCTTCAAAACAATAGAAGAAGAGGCAACCCTTCCAAACTCATTCTATGAAGCCAACATTACCTTAATCCCAAAACCAGACAGAGAACTAACAGAGAAGGAAAACTACAGACCTATCTCTTTGATGAACATTGATGCTAAGATTCTCAACAAAATCCTAGCCAACAGAATTCAAAAACACATCAGACAGATCGTTCATCCAGATCAAGTAGGATTCATCCCTGGAATGCAGGGATGGTTCAACATTCGCAAATCCATAAATGTGATACACCACATCCAAAAACTGAAAAACAAGAATCACATGATAGTATCAATAGATGCAGAAAAAGCTTTCGACAAAATCCAACACCACTTCCTACTAAAAACCCTAACCAAGGTAGGCATAGATGGAAAAATCCACAACATAATTAAAGCCATATATGAAAAACCCAACGCCAGCATCATACTGAATGGAGAAAAACTGGAACCCTTCCCACTGAGATCTGGAACAAGACAGGGATGTCCACTTTCTCCACTACTATTCAACATAGTCCTAGAGGTACTCGCTGAGGCCATAAGACAAGAAAAAGAAATCAGAGGAATCCAAATGGGAAACGAAGAAGTCAAACTCTCACTATACGCAGATGATATGATTCTTTATGTAGAAGAGCCAAGAGACTCAATACAGAGACTGCTAGAACTTGTACGAGAGTTTGGTAGAGTGGCAGGGTACAAAATTAATGAACAAAAATCAACAGCCATAGTGTATGCGAACAGCCCCAAGATGGAAAAAGACTTAACCAGCAAGATACCATTCAAAATAACAGAGAAAAGTATGAAATATCTGGGAATAAATCTAACCAAAAATGTAGGAGACTTATTTGAAGAAAACTACAAACTACTTAAAAAAGAAATTGAACAAGACCTCAAAAGATGGAGTAACATCCCATGCTCCTGGATAGGTAAAATCAATATCATTAAAATGTCTATACTGCCTAAAGCAATATATACATTCAACGCAATCCCAATCAAATTGCCCAAAACATTCTTCATGGAACTGGAAACAATGATCCAAAGGTTCATCTGGAAGCACAAAAAACCACGGATAGCTAGAACCATCCTGAAGAACAGAAAGTTAGCAGGGGGAATCACAGTTCCGGACCTCTGGACATACTATAGGGCAGTGGTTATCAAAACGGCGTGGTACTGGCACAAAGATAGAGAGGAAGATCAATGGAGCAGAATAGAAACACCAGAAGGAAACCCACACAGATACAGCCAAATAATCTTTGACAAAAAGACAAACGACAATCCAGGCAAATGGGAAGGTCTGTTCAATAAATGCTGTTGGGACAACTGGTTGATAGCCTGCAGAAACAAAAAAATAGATCCACATCTCTCACCATACACTAAGATCAGATCTAAATGGATAACAGATCTAAACCTACATCCAGAAACCTTCAAACTTTTGGAAGAAAATGTTGGAAACACACTGGAACACTTAGGGGTAGGCCCTCACTTCCTAAGAAAGACTCCAAATGCAGTAGAAATCGAGACCAAAATAAACAATTGGGACCTCATCAAACTAAGAAGCTTCTGTACAGCTAGAGAAACAATCAACAAAGTAAAAAGGCAACCCACAGAATGGGAGAAGATCTTCGCACACGACATAGGTGATAGAGGGCTAATCTCCAGAATATACAAAGAGCTACAAAACAACCAAAATGTCAAAACAAACAAGCCACTCAAGAAATGGGCACGGGAAATGGGCAAACACTTCACAAAGGAACAAACCCAAATGGCAAATAAACATATGAAAAAATGCTCAAGTTCCCTGGCAATAAGGGAAATCCAAATTAAAACATCAATGAGGTACCACCTAACACCAGTAAGACTGGCCCACATGAATAAAAGCACCAACAACACTTGTTGGCGAGGTTGTGGGGAAAAGGGAACCCTACTCCACTGCTGGTGGGGCTGCAGGCTGGTACAGCCTCTATGGAAATCAGTATGGAGAATATTCAAACAACTCAAATTCAACATACCGTATGATCCAGCAATAGCACTCCTAGGAATATATCCAGAACACTTGTTTTATGAGAAACCAACATGCACTCCTATGCTCATAGCAGCACAATCAGTAATTGCAAAAACATGGAAGCAACCAAAATGCCCATCAACAGAGGATTGGATAAGAAAGCTATGGTTCATCTACTCCATGGAATACTACTCAGCTATTAAAAAAAACAAAATGCAGTTCTTTGTGGCCAAATGGGCCAAACTGGAAACCATAATGCTAAGGGAAATGAGCCAATCCCAAAAGGTTAAATACCACATGTTTGCCTTAATTTAAGATGATATGATGTTATGTATAACATGTTATGTTTTGAATGTTATATATTGTGTATAAACTAAGATTGAAGTATAGGTGAGGTGGTCACAGAAGGTGACTGGGAACTCGCATTTACTTTTAGCATGTTGGTTACTCATTACTATGTCAATTAATTCCATAATGATGTAAATTTTTGCTGATGGTATGTTGGAGCTTTCAATTGACTGGGATGATGCTCTGCTGGCTCTGTCTTCAGACCAGAGAGGGTATACCTAAGAAGCCGTTGGACTTGACTGGACAATAAGATGCTGGACTCTATGTTTGGTATACACTTGCAATGGGGGAATCTCAACTGAACTTGAGCTGTGGTTATGCAACAAGGTGGAGGAATCCACCATGGTGGGAGGGTTTGGGGAGGGGTGGGGAGAACCCAAGTATCTATGTAATTGTGTCACATAATACAATGTAATTACTGAAGTTAAATAATAAATATATAAAAAAAAAAAAAAGAATTAGCTCTCACACCAATATTTGCGTCTAGAGCCTTTGCATTGAGGGCTATCTGAAAACGGCTGTGGCGCTGAAGTTGCCTGTGAATGTGGAGTTGGTGGCATGTGAAACCCGCATGTGGAGCATTCGTTTATGTGGGATGCTCACCAAGCTTCATTTCAGTCCTAGGCACACAAAGAGCACTAAGCATAGAGTGTGAAAACTGAGTTTCCTTGAGAGCTGCATGGAAGCCTGATGGTGTGTGAAGTTAGTGAGCCAAAGAACCCTTTGGAAGCCTGATGGTGTGTGAAGTTAGTGAGCCAAATGGAGTTGTTCTCCCACAAGAACCACTCGGCTGATCCTTCTTCAATATGCCCTTCACCAACATGCAGTGTTTCCTTGATTGAATTAGCTCTCACACCAATATTTGCGTCTAGAGCCTTTGCATTGAGGGCTATCTGAAAACGGCTGTGGCGCTGAAGTTGCCTGTGAATGTGGAGTTGGTGGCATGTGAAACCCGCATGTGGAGCATTCGTTTGTGTGGGATGCTCTACCAGGTTCATTCCTAGATAATGCACTCAAAGGGCACTAGGCATAGAGTGTGAAAACTGAGTTTCCTTGAGAGCTGCTTGGAAGCCTGATAGTGTGTGAAGTTAGTGAGCCAAAGAACCCTTTGGAAGCCTGATGGTGTGTGAAGTTAGTGAGCCAAATGGAGTTGTTCTCCCACAAGAACCACTCGGCTGATCCTTCTTCAATATGCCCTTCACCAACATGCAGTGTTTCCTTGATTGAATTAGCTCTCACACCAATATTTGCGTCTAGAGCCTTTGCATTGAGGGCTATCTGAAAACGGCTGTGGCGCTGAAGTTGCCTGTGAATGTGGAGTTGGTGGCATGTGAAACCCGCATGTGGAGCATTCGTTTGTGTGGGATGCTCTACCAGATTCATTCCTAGATAATGCACTCAAAGGGCACTAGGCATAGAGTGTGAAAACTGAGTTTCCTTGAGAGCTGCTTGGAAGCCTGATAGTGTGTGAAGTTACTGAGCCAAATGGAGTTGTTCTCCCACAAGAACTACTCGGCTGATCCTTCTTCAATATGCCCTTCACCAACATGCAGTGTTTCCTTGATTGAATTAGCTCTCACACCAATATTTGCGTCTAGAGCCTTTGCATTGAGGGCTATCTGAAAACGGCTGTGGCGCTGAAGTTGCCTGTGAATGTGGAGTTGGTGGCATGTGAAACCCGCATGTGGAGCATTCGTTTATGTGGGATGCTGACCAAGCTTCATTTCAGTCCTAGGCACACAAAGAGCACTAAGCATAGAATGTGAAAACTGAGTTTCCTTGAGAGCTGCTTGGAAGCCTGATGGTGTGTGAAGTTAGTGAGCCAAATGGAGTTGTTCTCCCACAAGAACCACTCGGCTGATCCTTCTTCAATATGCCCTTCACCAACATGCAGTGTTTCCTTGATTGAATTAGCTCTCACACCAATATTTGCGTCTAGAGCCTTTGCATTGAGGGCTATCTGAAAACGGCTGTGGCGCTGACGTTGCCTGTGAATGTGGAGTTGGTGGCATGTGAAACCCGCATGTGGAGCATTCGTTTGTGTGGGAAGCTCTACCAGATTCATTCCTAGATAATGCACTCAAAGGGCACTAAGCATAGAGTGTGAAAACTGAGTTTCCTTGAGAGCTGCTTGGAAGCCTGATAGTGTGTGAAGTTACTGAGCCAAAGAACCCTTTGGAAGCCTGATGGTGTGTGAAGTTAGTGAGCCAAATGGAGTTGTTCTCCCACAAGAACCACTCGGCTGATCCTTCTTCAATATGCCCTTCACCAACATGCAGTGTTTCCTTGATTGAATTAGCTCTCACACCAATATTTGCGTCTAGAGCCTTTGCATTGAGGGCTATCTGAAAACGGCTGTGGCGCTGAAGTTGCTTGTGAATGTGGAGTTGGTGGCATGTGAAACCCGCATGTGGAGCATTCGTTTATGTGGGATGCTGACCAAGCTTCATTTCAGTCCTAGGCACTCAAAGAGCACTAAGCATAGAGTGTGAAAACTGAGTTTCCTTGAGAGCTGCTTGGAAGCCTGATGGTGTGTGAAGTTAGTGAGCCAAATGGAGTTGTTCTCCCACAAGAACCACTCGGCTGATCCTTCTTCAATATGCCTTTCACCAACTTGCCGTGTTTCCTTGATTGAATTAGCTCTCACACCAATATTTGCGTCTAGAGCCTTTGCATTGAGGGCTATCTGAAAACGGCTGTGGCGCTGAAGTTGCCTGTGAATGTGGAGTTGGTGGCATGTGAAACCCGCATGTGGAGCATTCGTTTGTGTGGGATGCTGACCAAGCTTCCTTTCAGTCCTAGGCACACTAAGAGCACTAAGCATAGAGTGTGAAAACTGAGTTTCCTTGAGAGCTGCTTGGAAGCCTGATGGTGTGTGAAGTTAGTGAGCCAAATGGAGTTGTTCTCCCACAAGAACTACTCGGCTGATCCTTCTTCAATATGCCCTTCACCAACATGCAGTGTTTCCTTGATTGAATTAGCTCTCACACCAATATTTGCGTCTAGAGCCTTTGCATTGAGGGCTATCTGAAAACGGCTGTGGCGCTGAAGTTGCCTGTGAATGTGGAGTTGGTGGGATGTGAAACCCGCATGTGGAGCATTCGTTTATGTGGGATGCTCTCCAAGCTTCATTTCAGTCCTAGGCACTCAAAGGGCACTAAGCATAGAGTGTGAAAACTGAGTTTCCTTGAGAGCTGCTTGGAAGCCTGATGGTGTGTGAAGTTAGTGAGCCAAATGGAGTTGTTCTCCCACAAGAACCACTCGGCTGATTCTTCTTCAATATGCCCTTCACCAACATGCAGTGTTTCCTTGATTGAATTAGCTCTCACACCAATATTTGCGTCTAGAGCCTTTGCATTGAGGGCTATCTGAAAACGGCTGTGGCGCTGAAGTTGCCTGTGAATGTGGAGTTGGTGGCATGTGAAACCCGCATGTGGAGCATTCGTTTGTGTGGGATGCTCTACCAGGTTCATTTCTAGATATTGCACTCAAAGGGCACTAAGCGTAGAGTGTGAAAACTGAGTTTCCTTGAGAGCTGCTTGGAAGCCTGATGGTGTGTGAAGTTAGTGAGCCAAAGAACACTTTGGAAGCCTGATGGTGTGTGAAGTTAGTGAGCCAAATGGAGTTGTTCTCCCACAAGAACCACTCAGCTGATCCTTCTTCAATATGCCCTTCACCAACATGCAGTGTTTCCTTGATTGAATTAGCTCTCACACCAATATTTGCGTCTAGAGCCTTTGCATTGAGGGCTATCTGAAAACGGCTGTGGCGCTGAAGTTGCCTCTGAATGTGGAGTTGGTGGCATGTGAAACCCGCATGTGGAGCATTCGTTTGTGTGGGATGCTCTACCATGTTCATTCCTAGATAATGCACTCAAAGGGCACTAAACATAGTGTGTGAAAACTGAGTTTCCTTGAGAGCTGCTTGGAAGCCTGATGGTGTGTGAAGTTAGTGAGCCAAAGAAACCTTTTGGAAGCCTGATGGTGAGTGAAGTTAGTGAGCCAAATGGAGTTGTTCTCCCACAAAAACCACTCAGCTGATCCTTCTTCAATATGCCCTTCACCAACATGCAGTGTTTCCTTGATTGAATTAGCTCTCACACCAATATTTGCGTCTAGAGCCTTTGCATTGAGGGCTATCTGAAAACAGCTGTGGCGCTGAAGTTGCCTGTGAATGTGGAGTTGGTGGCATGTGAAATACACATGTGGATCATTCGTTTGTGTGGGATGCTCTACCAGGTTCATTCCTAGATAATGCACTCAAAGGGCACTAAGCATAGAGTGTGAAAACTGAGTTCCCTTGAGAGCTGCTTGGAAGCCTGATGGTGTGTGAAGTTAGTGAGCCAAATGGAGTTGTTCTCCCACAAGAACCACTCGGCTGATCCTTCTTCAATATGCCCTTCACCAACATGCAGTGTTTCCTTGATTGAATTAGCTCTCACACCAATATTTGCGTCTAGAGCCTTTGCATTGAGGGCTATCTGAAAACGGCTGTGGCGCTGAAGTTGCCTGTGAATGTGGAGTTGGTGGCATGTGAAACCCGCATGTGGAGCATTCGTTTGTGTGGGAAGCTCTACCAGATTCATTCCTAGATAATGCACTCAAAGGGCACTAGGCATAGAGTGTGAAAACTGAGTTTCCTTGAGAGCTGCTTGGAAGCCTGATAGTGTGTGAAGTTAGTGAGCCAAAGAACCCTTTGGAAGCCTGATGGTGTGTGAAGTTAGTGAGCCAAATGGAGTTGTTCTCCCACAAGAACCACTCGGCTGATCCTTCTCCAATATGCCCTTCACCAACATGCAGTGTTTCCTTGATTGAATTAGCTCTCACACCAATATTTGCGTCTAGAGCCTTTGCATTGAGGGCTATCTGAAAACGGCTGTGGCGCTGAAGTTGCCTGTGAATGTGGAGTTGGTGGCATGTGAAACCCGCATGTGGAGCATTCGTTTGTGTGGGAAGCTCTACCAGATTCATTCCTAGATAATGCACTCAAAGGGCACTAGGCATAGAGTGTGAAAACTGAGTTTCCTTGAGAGCTGCTTGGAAGCCTGATAGTGTGTGAAGTTAGTGAGCCAAAGAACCCTTTGGAAGCCTGATGGTGTGTGAAGTTAGTGAGCCAAATGGAGTTGTTCTCCCACAAGAACCACTCGGCTGATCCTTCTTCAATATGCCCTTCACCAACATGCAGTGTTTCCTTATTGAATTAGCTCTCACACCAATATTTGCGTCTAGAGCCTTTGTATTGAGGGCTATCTGAAAACGGCTGTGGCGCTGAAGTTGCCTGTGAATGTGGAGTTGGTGGCATGTGAAACCCGCATGTGGAGCATTCGTTTGTGTGGGAAGCTCTACCAGATTCATTCCTAGATAATGCACTCAAAGGGCACTAGGCATAGAGTGTGAAAACTGAGTTTCCTTGAGAGCTGCTTGGAAGCCTGATAGTGTGTGAAGTTAGTGAGCCAAAGAACACTTTGGAAGCCTGATGGTGTGTGAAGTTAGTGAGCCAAATGGAGTTGTTCTCCCACAAGAACCACTCGGCTGATCCTTCTTCAATATGCCCTTCACCAACATGCAGTGTTTCCTTGATTGAATTAGCTCTCACACCAATATTTGCGTCTAGAGCCTTTGCATTGAGGGCTATCTGAAAACGGCTGTGGCGCTGAAGTTGCCTGTGAATGTGGAGTTGGTGGCATGTGAAACCCGCATGTGGAGCATTCGTTTATGTGGGATGCTGACCAAGCTTCATTTCAGTCCTAGGCACTCAAAGAGCACTAAGCATAGAGTGTGAAAACTGAGTTTCCTTGAGAGCTGCTTGGAAGCCTGATGGTGTGTGAAGTTAGTGAGCCAAAGAACCCTTTGGAAGCCTGATGGTGTGTGAAGTTAGTGAGCCAAATGGAGTTGTTCTCCCACAAGAACCACTCGGCTGATCCTTCTTCAATATGCCCTTCACCAACATGCAGTGTTTCCTTGATTGAATTAGCTCTCTCACCAATATTTGCGTCTAGAGCCTTTGCATTGAGGGCTATCTGAAAACGGCTGTGGCGCTGAAGTTGCCTGTGAATGTGGAGTTGGTGGCATGTGAAACCCGCATGTGGAGCATTCGTTTATGTGGGATGCTGACCAAGCTTCATTTCAGTCCTAGGCACTCAAAGAGCACTAAGCATAGAGTGTGAAAACTGAGTTTCCTTGAGAGCTGCTTGGAAGCCTGATGGTGTGTGAAGTTAGTGAGCCAAATGGAGTTGTTCTCCACAAGAAGCACTCGGCTGATCCTTCTTCAATATGCCTTTCACCAACATGCCGTGTTTCCTTGATTGAATTAGCTCTCACACCAATATTTGCGTCTAGAGCCTTTGCATTGAGGGCTATCTGAAAACGGCTGTGGCGCTGAAGTTGCCTGTGAATGTGGAGTTGGTGGCATGTGAAACCCGCATGTGGAGCATTCGTTTGTGTGGGATGCTGACCAAGCTTCCTTTCAGTCCTAGGCACACTAAGAGCACTAAGCATAGAGTGTGAAAACTGAGTTTCTTGAGAGCTGCTTGGAAGCCTGATGGTGTGTGAAGTTAGTGAGCCAAATGGAGTTGTTCTCCCACAAGAACTACTCGGCTGATCCTTCTTCAATATGCCCTTCACCAACATGCAGTGTTTCCTTGATTGAATTAGCTCTCACACCAATATTTGCGTCTAGAGCCTTTGCATTGAGGGCTATCTGAAAACGGCTGTGGCGCTGAAGTTGCCTGTGAATGTGGAGTTGGTGGCATGTGAAACCCGCATGTGGAGCATTCGTTTATGTGGGATGCTCTCCAAGCTTCATTTCAGTCCTAGGCACTCAAAGGGCACTAAGCATAGAGTGTGAAAACTGAGTTTCCTTGAGAGCTGCTTGGAAGCCTGATGGTGTGTGAAGTTAGTGATCCAAATGGAGTTGTTCTCCCACAAGAACCACTCGGCTGATCCTTCTTCAATATGCCCTTCACCAACATGCAGTGTTTCCTTGATTGAATTAGCTCTCACACCAATATTTGCATCTAGAGCCTTTGCATTGAGGGCTATCTGAAAACAGCTGTGGCGCTGAAGTTGCCTGTGAATGTGGAGTTGGTGGCATGTGAAACCCGCATGTGGAGCATTCGTTTGTGTGGGATGCTCTACCAGGTTCATTCCTAGATATTGCACTCAAAGGGCACTAAGCGTAGAGTGTGAAAACTGAGTTTCCTTGAGAGCTGCTTGGAAGCCTGATGGTGTGTGAAGTTAGTGAGCCAAATGGAGTTGTTCTCCCACAAACCACTCGGCTGATTCTTCTTCAATATGCCCTTCACCAACATGCAGTGTTTCCTTGATTGAATTAGCTCTCACACCAATATTTGCGTCTAGAGCCTTTGCATTGAGGGCTATCTGAAAACGGCTGTGGCGCTGAAGTTGCCTGTGAATGTGGAGTTGGTGGCATGTGAAACCCGCATGTGGAGCATTCGTTTGTGTGGGATGCTCTACCAGGTTCATTCCTAGATATTGCACTCAAAGGGCACTAAGCGTAGAGTGTGAAAAATGAGTTTCCTTGAGAGCTGCTTGGAAGCCTGATGGTGTGTGAAGTTAGTGAGCCAAAGAACACTTTGGAAGCCTGATGGTGTGTGAAGTTAGTGAGCCAAATGGAGTTGTTCTCCCACAAGAACCACTCGGCTGATCCTTCTTCAATATGCCCTTCACCAACATGCAGTGTTTCCTTGATTGAATTAGCTCTCACACCAATATTTGCGTCTAGAGCCTTTGCATTGAGGGCTATCTGAAAACGGCTGTGGCACTGAAGTTGCCTCTGAATGTGGAGTTGGTGGCATGTGAAACCCGCAAGTGGAGCATTCCTTTGTGTGGGATGCTCTACCAGGTTCATTCCTAGATAATGCACTCAAAGGGGCACTAAACATAGTGTGTGAAAACTGAGTTTCCTTGAGAGCTGCTTGGAAGCCTGATGGTGTGTGAAGTTAGTGAGCCAAAGAAACCTTTTGGAAGCCTGATGGTGAGTGAAGTTAGTGAGCCAAATGGAGTTGTTCTCCCACAAGAACCACTCGGCTGATCCTTCTTCAATATACCCTTCACCAACATGCAGTGTTTCCTTGATTGAATTAGCTCTCACACCAATATTTGCGTCTAGAGCCTTTGCATTGAGGGCTATCTGAAAACGGCTGTGGCGCTGAAGTTGCCTGTGAATGTGGAGTTGGTGGCATGTGAAACCCACAAGTGGAGCATTCGTTTGTGTGGGATGCTCTACCATGTTCATTCCTAGATAATGCACTCAAAGGGCACTAAGCATAGAGTGTGAAAACTGAGTTTCCTTGAGAGCTGCTTGGAAGCCTGATGGTGTGTGAAGTTAGTGAGCCAAATGGAGTTGTTCTCCCACAAGAACCACTCGGCTGATCCTTCTTCAATATGCCCTTCACCAACATGCAGTGTTTCCTTGATTGAATTAGCTCTCACACCAATATTTGCGTCTAGATCCTTTGCATTGAGGGCTATCTGAAAACGGCTGTGGCGCTGAAGTTGCCTGTGAATGTGGAGTTGGTGGCATGTGAAACCCGCATGTGGAGCAATCGTTTATGTGGGATGCTCGACCAGGTTCATTCCTAGATAATGCACTCAAAGGGCACTAAGCATAGAGTGTGAAAACTGAGTTTCCTTGAGAGCTGCTTGGAAGCCTGATGGTGTGTGAAGTTAGTGAGCCAAATGGAGTTGTTCTCCCACAAGAACCACTCGGCTGATCCTTCTTCAATATGCCCTTCACCAACATGCAGTGTTTCCTTGATTGAATTAGCTCTCACACCAATATTTGCGTCTAGAGCCTTTGCATTGAGGGCTATCTGAAAACGGCTGTGGCGCTGAAGTTGCCTCTGAATGTGGAGTTGGTGGCATGTGAAACCCGCATGTGGAGCATTCGTACGTGTGGGATGCTCTACCAGGTTCATTCCTAGATAATGCACTGAAAGGGCACTAAGCATAGAGTGTGAAAACTGAGTTTCCTTGAGAGCTGCTTGGAAGCCTGATGGTGTGTGAAGTTAGTGAGCCAAATGGAGTTGTTCTCCCACAAGAACCACTTGGCTGATCCTTCTTCAATATGCCCTTCACCAACATGCAGTGTTTCCTTGATTGAATTAGCTCTCACACCAATATTTGCGTCTAGAGCCTTTGCATTGAGGGCTATCTGAAAACGGCTGTGGCGCTGAAGTTGCCTGTGAATGTGGAGTTGGTGGCATGTGAAACCCGCATGTGGAGCAATCGTTTATGTGGGATGCTCGACCAGGTTCATTCCTAGATAATGCACTCAAAGGGCACTAAGCATAGAGTGTGAAAACTGAGTTTCCTTGAGAGCTGCTTGGAAGCCTGATGGTGTGTGAAGTTAGTGAGCCAAATGGAGTTGTTCTCCCACAAGAACCACTCGGCTGATCCTTCTTCAATATGCCCTTCACCAACATGCAGTGTTTCCTTGATTGAATTAGCTCTCACACCAATATTTGCGTCTAGAGCCTTTGCATTGAGGGCTATCTGAAAACGGCTGTGGCGCTGAAGTTGCCTGTGAATGTGGAGTTGGTGGCATGTGAAACCCGCATGTGGAGCATTCGTTTGTGTGGGATGCTCTACCAGGTTCATTCCTAGATAATGCACTCAAAGGGCACTAAGCATAGAGTGTGAAAACTGAGTTTCCTTGAGAGCTGCTTGGAAGCCTGATGGTGTGTGAAGTTA
Source organism: Ochotona princeps (assembly GCF_030435755.1). Taxonomy (NCBI): domain Eukaryota; kingdom Metazoa; phylum Chordata; class Mammalia; order Lagomorpha; family Ochotonidae; genus Ochotona; species Ochotona princeps. The sequence continues at coordinate 112,728 of NW_026699994.1, read as the reverse complement.
GTGAGCCAAATGGAGTTGTTCTCCCACAAGAACCACTTGGCTGATCCTTCTTCAATATGCCCTTCACCAACATGCAGTGTTTCCTTGATTGAATTAGCTCTCGCACCAATATTTGCGTCTAGAGCCTTTGCATTGAGGGCTATCTGAAAACGGCTGTGGCGCTGAAGTTGCCTCTGAATGTGGAGTTGGTGGCATGTGAAACCCGCATGTGGAGCATTCGTTTGTGTGGGATGCTCACCAAGCTTCATTTCAGTCCTAGGCACACAAAGAGCACTAAGCATAGAGTGTGAAAACTGAGTTTCCTTGAGAGCTGCATGGAAGCATGATGGTGTGTGAAGTTAGTGAGCCAAAGAACCCTTTGGAAGCCTGATGGTGTGTGAAGTTAGTGGCCAAATGGAGTTGTTCTCCCACAAAAACCACTCGGCTGATCCTTCTTCAATATGCCCTTCACCAACATGCAGTGTTTCCTTGATTGAATTAGCTCTCACACCAATATTTGCGTCTAGAGCCTTTGCATTGAGGGCTATCTGAAAACGGCTGTGGCGATGAAGTTGCCTGTTGAATGTGGAGTTGGTGGCATGTGAAACCCGCAAGTGGAGCATTCGTTTGTGTGGGATGCTCTACCATGTTCATTCCTAGATAATGCACTCAAAGGGCACTAAGCATAGAGTGTGAAAACTGAGTTTCTTTGAGAGCTGCTTGGAAGCCTGATGGTGTGTGAAGTTAGTGAGCCAAATGGAGTTGTTCTCCCACAAGAACCACTCGGCTCATCCTTCTTCAATATGCCCTTCACCAACATGCAGTGTTTCCTTGATTGAATTAGCTCTCACACCAATATTTGCGTCTAGAGCCTTTGCATTGAGGGCTATCTGAAAACGGCTGTGGCGCTGAAGTTGCCTGTGAATGTGGAGTTGGTGGCATGTGAAACCCGCATGTGGAGCATTCGTTTATGTGGGATGCTCTCCAAGCTTGATTTCAGTCCTTGGCACTCAAACGGCACTAAGCATAGAGTGTGAAAACTGAGTTTCCTTGAGAGCTGCTTGGAAGCCTGATGTGTGTGAAGTTAGTGAGCCAAATGGAGTTGTTCTCCCACAAGAACCACTCGGCTGATCCTTCTTCAATATGCCCTTCACCAACATGCAGTGTTTCCTTGATTGAATTAGCTCTCACACCAATATTTGCGTCTAAAGCCTTTGCATTGAGGGCTATCTGAAAACGGCTGTGGCGCTGAAGTTGCCTGTGAATGTGGAGTTGGTGGCATGTGAAACCCGCATGTGGATCATTCGTTTGTGTGGGATGCTCTACCATGTTCATTCCTAGATAATGCACTCAAAGGGCACTAAGCATAGAGTGTGAAAACTGAGTTTCCTTGAGAGCTGCTTGGAAGCCTGATGGTGTGTGAAGTTAGTGAGCCAAAGAACCCTTTGGAAGCCTGATGGTGTGTGAAGTTAGTGAGCCAAATGGAGTTGTTCTCCCACAAGAACTACTCGGCTGATCCTTCTTCAATATGCCCTTCACCAACATGCAGTGTTTCCTTGATTGAATTAGCTCTCACACCAATATTTGCGTCTATAGCCTTTGCATTGAGGGCTATCTGAAAACGGCTGTGGCGCTGAAGTTGACTGTGAATGTGGAGTTGGGGCATGTGAAACCCGCATGTGGAGCAATCGTTTATGTGGGATGCTCTACCATGTTCATTCGTAGATAATGCACTCAAAGGGCACTAAGCATAGAGTGTGAAAACTGAGTTTCCTTGAGAGCTGCTTGGAAGCCTGATGGTGTGTGAAGTTAGTGAGCCAAATGAGTTGTTCTCCACAAGAACCACTCGGCTGATCCTTCTTCAATATGCCCTTCACCAACATGCAGTGTTTCCTTGATTGAATTAGCTCTCACACCAATATTTGCGTCTAGAGCCTTTGCATTGAGGGCTATCTGAAAACGGCTGTGGCGCTGAAGTTGCCTCTGAATGTGGAGTTGGTGGCATGTGAAACCCGCATGTGGAGCATTCGTACGTGTGGGATGCTCTACCAGGTTCATTCCTAGATAATGCACTGAAAGGGCACTAAGCATAGAGTGTGAAAACTGAGTTTCCTTGAGAGCTGCTTGGAAGCCTGATGGTGTGTGAAGTTAGTGAGCCAAATGAGTTGTTCTCCCACAAGAACCACTTGGCTGATCCTTCTTCAATATGCCCTTCACCAACATGCAGTGTTTCCTTGATTGAATTAGCTCTCACACCAATATTTGCGTCTAGAGCCTTTGCATTGAGGGCTATCTGAAAACGGCTGTGGCGCTGAAGTTGCCTCTGAATGTGGAGTTGGTGGCATGTGAAACCCGCATGTGGAGCAATCGTTTATGGTGGGATGCTCGACCAGGTTCATTCCTAGATAATGCACTCAAAGGGCACTAAGCATAGAGTGTGAAAACTGAGTTTCCTTGAGAGCTGCTTGGAAGCCTGATGGTGTGTGAAGTTAGTGAGCCAAATGGAGTTGTTCTCCCACAAGAACCACTCGGCTGATCCTTCTTCAATATGCCCTTCACCAACATGCAGTGTTTCCTTGATTGAATTAGCTCTCACACCAATATTTGCGTCTAGAGCCTTTGCATTGAGGGCTATCTGAAAATGGCTTGTGGCGCTGAAGTTGCCTGTGAATGTGGAGTTGGTGGCATGTGAAACCCGCATGTGGAGCATTCGTACGTGTGGATGCTCTACCAGGTTCATTCCTAGATAATGCACTCAAAGGGCACTAAGCATAGAGTGTGAAAACTGAGTTTCCTTGAGAGCTGCTTGGAAGCCTGATGGTGTGTGAAGTTAGTGAGCCAAATGGAGTTGTTCTCCCACAAGAACCACTTGGCTGATCCTTCTTCAATATGCCCTTCACCAACATGCAGTGTTTCCTTGATTGAATTAGCTCTCGCACCAATATTTGCGTCTAGAGCCTTTGCATTGAGGGCTATCTGAAAACGGCTGTGGCGCTGAAGTTGCCTCTGAATGTGGAGTTGGTGGCATGTGAAACCCGCATGTGGAGCATTCGTTTGTGTGGGATGCTCACCAAGCTTCATTTCAGTCCTAGGCACACAAAGAGCACTAAGCATAGAGTGTGAAAACTGAGTTTCCTTGAGAGCTGCATGAAGCATGATGGTGTGTGAAGTTAGTGAGCCAAAGAACCCTTTGGAAGCCTGATGGTGTGTGAAGTTAGTGAGCCAAATGGAGTTGTTCTCCCACAAAAACCACTCGGCTGATCCTTCTTCAATATGCCCTTCACCAACATGCAGTGTTTCTTGATTGAATTAGCTCTCACACCAATATTTGCGTCTAGAGCCTTTGCATTGAGGGCTATCTGAAAACGGCTGTGGCGCTGAAGTTGCCTGTGAATGTGGAGTTGGTGGCATGTGAAACCCGCATGTGGAGCATTCGTTTGTGTGGGATGCTGACCAAGCTTCATTTCAGTCCTAGGCACTCAAAGGGCACTAAGCATAGAGTGTGAAAACTGAGTTTCCTTGAGAGCTGCTTGGAAGCCTGATGGTGTGTTGAAGTTAGTGAGCCAAATGGAGTTGTTCTCCCACAAGAACCACTCTGCTGATCCTTCTTCAATATGCCCTTCACCAACATGCAGTGTTTCCTTGATTGAATTAGCTCTCACACCAATATTTGCGTCTAGAGCCTTTCCATTGAGGGCTATCTGAAAACGGCTGTGGCGCTGAAGTTGCCTCTGAATGTGGAGTTGGTGGCATGTGAAACCCGGCAAGTGGATCATTCGTTTGTGTGGGATGCTCTACCATGTTCATTCCTAGATAATGCACTCAAAGGGCACTAAGCATAGAGTGTGAAAACTGAGTTTCCTTGAGAGCTGCTTGGAAGCCTGATGGTGTGTGAAGTTAGTGAGCCAAATGGAGTTGTTCTCCCAAAAGAACCACTCGGCTGATCCTTCTTCAATATACCCTTCACCAACATGCAGTGTTTCCTTGATGATTAGCTCTCACACCCCAATATTTGCGTCTAGAGCCTTTGCATTGAGGGCTATCTGAAAACGACTGTGGCGCTGAAGTTGCCTGTGAATGTGGAGTTGGAGGCATGTGAAACCCGCATGTGGAGCATTCGTTTGTGTGGGATGCTGACCAAGCTTCATTTCAGTCCTAGGCACTCAAAGGGCACTAAGCATAGAGTGTGAAAACTGAGTTTCCTTGAGAGCTGCTTGGAAGCCTGATGGTGTGTGAAGTTAGTGAGCCAAATAGGAGTTGTTCTCCCACAAGAACCACTCGGCTGATCCTTCTTCAATATGCCCTTCACCAACATGCAGTGTTTTCCTTGATTGAATTAGCTCTCACACCAATATTTGCGTCTAGAGCCTTTGCATTGAGGGCTATCTGAAAACGGCTGTGGCGCTGAAGTTGCCTCTGAATGTGGAGTTGGTGGCATGTGAAACCCGCAAGTGGAGCATTCGTTTGTGTGGGATGCTCTACCATGTTCATTCCTAGATAATGCACTCAAAGGGCACTAAGCATAGAGTGTGAAAAACTGAGTTTCCTTGAGAGCTGCTTGGAAGCCTGATGGTGTGTGAAGTTAGTGAGCCAAATGGAGTTGTTCTCCCAAAAGAACCACTCGGCTGATCCTTCTTCAATATACACATCACCAACATGCAGTGTTTCCTTGATTGAATTAGCTCTCACACCAATATTTGCGTCTAGAGCCTTTGCATTGAGGGCTATCTGAAAACGGCTGTGGCGCTGAAGTTGCCTGTGAATGTGGAGTTGGAGGCATGTGAAACCCGCATGTGGAGCATTCGTTTGTGTGGGATGCTGACCAAGCTTCATTTCAGTCCTAGGCACTCAAGGGCACTAAGTTTAGAGTGTGAAAACTGAGTTTCCTTGAGAGCTGCTTGGAAGCCTGATGGTGTGTGAAGTTAGTGAGCCAAATGGAGTTGTTCTCCCACAAGAACCACTCGGCTGATCCTTCTTCAATATGCCCTTCACCAACATGCAGTGTTTCCTTGATTGAATTAGCTCTCACACCAATATTTGCGTCTAGAGCCTTTGCATTGAGGGCTATCTGAAAACGGCTATGGCGCTGAAGTTGCCTGAGAATGTGGAGTTGGTGGCATGTGAAACCCGCATGTGGAGCATTCCTTTATGTGGGATGCTCTCCAAGGTTCATTTCAGTCCTAGGCACTCAAAGGGCACTAAGCATAGAGTGTGAAAACTGAGTTTCCTTGAGAGCTGCTTGGAAGCCTGATGGTGTGTGAAGTTAGTGAGCCAAATGGAGTTGTTCTCCCACAAGAACCACTCGGCTCATCCTTCTTCAATATGCCCTTCACCAACATGCAGTGTTTCCTTGATTGAATTAGCTCTCACACCAATATTTGCGTCTAGAGCCTTTGCATTGAGGGCTATCTGAAAACGGCTGTGGCGCTGAAGTTGCCTGTGAATGTGGAGTTGGTGGCATGTGAAACCCGCATGTGGATCATTCGTTTGTGTGGGATGCTCTACCATGTTCATTCCTAGATAATGCACTCAAAGGGCACTAAGCATAGAGTGTGAAAACTGAGTTTCCTTGAGAGCTGCTTGGAAGCCTGATGGTGTGTGAAGTTAGTGAGCCAAAGAACCCTTTGGAAGCCTGATGGTGTGTGAAGTTAGTGAGCCAAATGGAGTTGTTCTCCCACAAGAACTACTCGGCTGATCCTTCTTCAATATGCCCTTCACCAACATGCAGTGTTTCCTTGATTGAATTAGCTCTCACGACCAATATTTGCGTCTATAGCCTTTGCCTGAGGGCTATCTGAAAAACGGCTGTGGCGCTGAAGTTGACTGTGAATGTGGAGTTGGTGGCATGTGAAACCCGCATGTGGAGCAATCGTTTATGTGGGATGCTCTACCCAGGTTCATTCCTAGATAATGCACTCAAAGGGCACTAAGCATAGAGTGTGAAAACTGAGTTTCCTTGAGAGCTGCTTGGAAGCCTGATGGTGTGTGAAGTAGTGAGCCAAATGGAGTTGTTCTCCCACAAGAACCACTCGGCTGATCCTTCTTCAATATGCCCTTCACCAACATGCAGTGTTTCCTTGATTGAATTAGCTCTCACACCAATATTTGCGTCTAGAGCCTTTGCATTGAGGGCTATCTGAAAACGGCTGTGGCGCTGTAAACGGCTGTGGCCGCTGAAGTTGCCTCTGAATGTGGAGTTGGTGGCATGTGAAACCCGCATGTGGAGCATTCGTACGTGTGGGATGCTCTACCAGGTTCATTCCTAGATAATGCACTGAAAGGGCACTAAGCATAGAGTGTGAAAACTGAGTTTCCTTGAGAGCTGCTTGGAAGCCTGATGGTGTGTGAAGTTAGTGAGCCAAATGGAGTTGTTCTCCCCACAAGAACCACTTGGCTGATCCTTCTTCAATATGCCCTTCACCAACATGCAGTGTTTCCTTGATTGAATTAGCTCTCACACCAATATTTGCGTCTAGAGCCTTTGCATTGAGGGCTATCTGAAAACGGCTGTGGCGCTGAAGTTGCCTGTGAATGTGGAGTTGGTGGCATGTGAAACCCGCATGTGGAGCAATCGTTTATGTGGGATGCTCGACCAGGTTCATTCCTAGATAATGCACTCAAAGGGCACTAAGCATAGAGTGTGAAAACTGAGTTTCCTTGAGAGCTGCTTGGAAGCCTCATGGTGTGTGAAGTTAGTGAGCCAAATGGAGTTGTTCTCCCACAAGAACCACTCGGCTGATCCTTCTTCAATATGCCCTTCACCAACATGCAGTGTTTCCTTGATTGAATTAGCTCTCACACCAATATTTGCGTCTAGAGCCTTTGCATTGAGGGCTATCTGAAAACGGCTGTGGCGCTGAAGTTGCCTGTGAATGTGGAGTTGGTGGCATGTGAAACCCGCATGTGGAGCATTCGTTTGTGTGGGATGCTCTACCATGTTCATTCGTAGATAATGCACTCAAAGGGCACTAAGCATAGAGTGTGAAAACTGAGTTTCCTTGAGAGCTGCTTGGAAGCCTGATGGTGTGTGAAGTTAGTGAGCCAAATGGAGTTGTTCTCCCACAAGAACCACTCTGCTGATCCTTCTTCAATATGCCCTTCACCAACATGCAGTGTTTCCTTGATTGAATTAGCTCTCGCACCAATATTTGCGTCTAGAGCCTTTGCATTGAGGGCTATCTGAAAACGGCTGTGGCGCTGAAGTTGCCTCTGAATGTGGAGTTGGTGGCATGTGAAACCCGCATGTGGAGCATTCGTTTGTGTGGGATGCTCACCAAGCTTCATTTCAGTCCTAGGCAAACAAAGAGCACTAAGCATAGAGTGTGAAAACTGAGTTTCTTGAGAGCTGCATGGAAGCATGATGGTGTGTGAAGTTAGTGAGCCAAAGAACCCTTTGGAAGCCTGATGGTGTGTGAAGTTAGTGAGCCAAATGGAGTTGTTCTCCCACAAAAACCACTCGGCTGATCCTTCTTCAATATGCCCTTCACCAACATGCAGTGTTTCCTTGATTGAATTAGCTCTCACACCAATATTTGCGTCTAGAGCCTTTGCATTGAGGGCTATCTGAAAACGGCTGTGGCGCTGAAGTTGCCTGTGAATGTGGAGTTGGTGGCATGTGAAACCCGCATGTGGAGCATTCGTTTGTGTGGGATGCTGACCAAGCTTCATTTCAGTCCTAGGCACTCAAAGGGCACTAAGCATAGAGTGTGAAAACTGAGTTTCCTTGAGAGCTGCTTGGAAGCCTGATGGTGTGTGAAGTTAGTGAGCCAAATGGAGTTGTTCTCCCACAAGAACCACTCTGCTGATCCTTCTTCAATATGCCCTTCACCAACATGCAGTGTTTCCTTGATTGAATTAGCTCTCACACCAATATTTGCGTCTAGAGCCTTTCCATTGAGGGCTATCTGAAAACGGCTGTGGCGCTGAAGTTGCCTGTGAATGTGGAGTTGGTGGCATGTGAAACCCGCAAGTGGATCATTCGTTTGTGTGGGATGCTCTACCATGTTCATTCCTAGATAATGCACTCAAAGGGCACTAAGCATAGAGTGTGAAAACTGAGTTTCCTTGAGAGCTGCTTGGAAGCCTGATGGTGTGTGAAGTTAGTGAGCCAAATGGAGTTGTTCTCCCAAAAGAACCACTCGGCTGATCCTTCTTCAATATACCCTTCACCAACATGCAGTGTTTCCTTGATTGAATTAGCTCTCACACCAATATTTGCGTCTAGAGCCTTTGCATTGAGGGCTATCTGAAAACGACTGTGGCGCTGAAGTTGCCTGTGAATGTGGAGTTGGAGGCATGTGAAACCCGCATGTGGAGCATTCGTTTGTGTGGGATGCTGACCAAGCTTCATTTCAGTCCTAGGCACTCAAAGGGCACTAAGCATAGAGTGTGAAAACTGAGTTTCCTTGAGAGCTGCTTGGAAGCCTGATGGTGTGTGAAGTTAGTGAGCCAAATGGAGTTGTTCTCCCACAAGAACCACTCGGCTGATCCTTCTTCAATATGCCCTTCACCAACATGCAGTGTTTCCTTGATTGAATTAGCTCTCACACCAATATTTGCGTCTAGAGCCTTTGCATTGAGGGCTATCTGAAAACGGCTGTGGCGCTGAAGTTGCCTCTGAATGTGGAGTTGCTGGCATGTGAAACCCGCAAGTGGAGCATTCGTTTGTGTGGGATGCTCTACCATGTTCATTCCTAGATAATGCACTCAAAGGGCACTAAGCATAGAGTGTGAAAACTGAGTTTCCTTGAGAGCTGCTTGGAAGCCTGATGGTGTGTGAAGTTAGTGAGCCAAATGGAGTTGTTCTCCCAAAAGAACCACTCGGCTGATCCTTCTTCAATATACCCTTCACCAACATGCAGTGTTTCCTTGATTGAATTAGCTCTCACACCAATATTTGCGTCTAGAGCCTTTGCATTGAGGGCTATCTGAAAACGGCTGTGGCGCTGAAGTTGCCTGTGAATGTGGAGTTGGAGGCATGTGAAACCCGCATGTGGAGCATTCGTTTGTGTGGGATGCTGACCAAGCTTCATTTCAGTCCTAGGCACTCAAAGGGCACTAAGTTTAGAGTGTGAAAACTGAGTTTCCTTGAGAGCTGCTTGGAAGCCTGATGGTGTGTGAAGTTAGTGAGCCAAATGGAGTTGTTCTCCCACAAGAACCACTCGGCTGATCCTTCTTCAATATGCCCTTCACCAACATGCAGTGTTTCCTTGATTGAATTAGCTCTCACACCAATATTTGCGTCTAGAGCCTTTGCATTGAGGGCTATCTGAAAACGGCTATGGCGCTGAAGTTGCCTGAGAATGTGGAGTTGGTGGCATGTGAAACCCGCATGTGGAGCATTCCTTTATGTGGGATGCTCTCCAAGGTTCATTTCAGTCCTAGGCACTCAAAGGGCACTAAGCATAGAGTGTGAAAACTGAGTTTCCTTGAGAGCTGCTTGGAAGCCTGATGGTGTGTGAAGTTAGTGAGCCAAATGGAGTTGTTCTCCCACAAGAACCACTCGGCTCATCCTTCTTCAATATGCCCTTCACCAACATGCAGTGTTTCCTTGATTGAATTAGCTCTCACACCAATATTTGCGTCTAGAGCCTTTGCATTGAGGGCTATCTGAAAACGGCTGTGGCGCTGAAGTTGCCTGTGAATGTGGAGTTGGTGGCATGTGAAACCCGCATGTGGAGCATTCGTTTATGTGGGATGCTCTCCAAGCTTGATTTCAGTCCTTGGCACTCAAACGGCACTAAGCATAGAGTGTGAAAACTGAGTTTCCTTGAGAGCTGCTTGGAAGCCTGATGGTGTGTGAAGTTAGTGAGCCAAATGGAGTTGTTCTCCCACAAGAACCACTCGGCTGATCCTTCTTCAATATGCCCTTCACCAACATGCAGTGTTTCCTTGATTGAATTAGCTCTCACACCAATATTTGCGTCTAAAGCCTTTGCATTGAGGGCTATCTGAAAACGGCTGTGGCGCTGAAGTTGCCTGTGAATGTGGAGTTGGTGGCATGTGAAACCCGCATGTGGATCATTCGTTTGTGTGGGATGCTCTACCATGTTCATTCCTAGATAATGCACTCAAAGGGCACTAAGCATAGAGTGTGAAAACTGAGTTTCCTTGTGAGCTGCTTGGAAGCCTGATGGTGTGTGAAGTTAGTGAGCCAAAGAACCCTTTGGAAGCCTGATGGTGTGTGAAGTTAGTGAGCCAAATGGAGTTGTTCTCCCACAAGAACTACTCGGCTGATCCTTCTTCAATATGCCCTTCACCAACATGCAGTGTTTCCTTGATTGAATTAGCTCTCACACCAATATTTGCGTCTATAGCCTTTGCATTGAGGGCTATCTGAAAACGGCTGTGGCGCTGAAGTTGCCTGTGAATGTGGAGTTGGTGGCATGTGAAACCCGCATGTGGAGCATTCGTTTGTGTGGGATGCTCTACCATGTTCATTCCTAGATAATGCACTGAAAGGGCACTAAGCATAGAGTGTGAAAACTGAGTTTCCTTGAGAGCTGCTTGGAAGCCTGATGGTGTGTGAAGTTAGTGAGCCAAATGGAGTTGTTCTCCCACAAGAACCACTCGGCTGATCCTTCTTCAATATGCCCTTCACCAACATGCAGTGTTTCCTTGATTGAATTAGCTCTCACACCAATATTTGCGTCTAGAGCCTTTGCATTGAGGGCTATCTGAAAACGGCTATGGCGCTGAAGTTGCCTGAGAATGTGGAGTTGGTGGCATGTGAAACCCGCATGTGGAGCATTCGTTTATGTGGGATGCTCTCCAAGCTTCATTTCAGTCCTAGGCACTCAAAGGGCACTAAGCATAGAGTGTGAAAACTGAGTTTCCTTGAGAGCTGCTTGGAAGCCTGATGGTGTGTGAAGTTAGTGAGCCAAATGGAGTTGTTCTCCCACAAGAACCACTCGGCTGATCCTTCTTCAATATGCCCTTCACCAACATGCAGTGTTTCCTTGATTGAATTAGCTCTCACACCAATATTTGCATCTAGAGCCTTTGCATTGAGGGCTATCTGAAAACGGCTGTGGCGCTGAAGTTGATTGTGAATGTGGAGTTGGTGGCATGTGAAACCCGCATGTGGAGCATTCGTTTATGTGGGATGCTCTCCAAGCTTGATTTCAGTCCTTGGCACTCAAACGGCACTAAGCATAGAGTGTGAAAACTGAGTTTCCTTGAGAGCTGCTTGGAAGCCTGATGGTGTGTGAAGTTAGTGAGCCAAATGGAGTTGTTCTCCCACAAGAACCACTCGGCTGATCCTTCTTCAATATGCCCTTCACCAACATGCAGTGTTTCCTTGATTGAATTAGCTCTCACACCAATATTTGCGTCTAGAGCCTTTGCATTGAGGGCTATCTGAAAACGGCTGTGGCGCTGAAGTTGCCTGTGAATGTGGAGTTGGTGGCATGTGAAACCCGCATGTGGAGCATTCGTTTGTGTGGGATGCTCTACCATGTTCATTCCTAGATAATGCACTCAAAGGGCACTAAGCATAGAGTGTGAAAACTGAGTTTCCTTGAGAGCTGCTTGGAAGCCTGATGGTGTGTGAAGTTAGTGAGCCAAAAAACCCTTTGGAAGCCTGATGGTGTGTGAAGTTAGTGAGCCAAATGGAGTTGTTCTCCCACAAGAACCACTTGGCTGATCCTTCTTCAATATGCCCTTCACCAACATGCAGTGTTTCCTTGATTGAATTAGCTCTCACACCAATATTTGCGTCTAGAGCCTTTGCATTGAGGGCTATCTGAAAACGGCTGTGGCGCTGAAGTTGCCTGTGAATGTGGAGTTGGTGGCATGTGAAACCCGCATGTGGAGCATTCGTTTGTGTGGGATGCTCTACCAGGTTCATTCCTAGATAATGCACTGAAAGGGCACTAAGCATAGAGTGTGAAAACTGAGTTTCCTTGAGAGCTGCTTGGAAGCCTGATGGTGTGTGAAGTTAGTGAGCCAAATGGAGTTGTTCTCCCACAAGAACCACTCGGCTGATCCTTCTTCAATATGCCCTTCACCAACATGCAGTGTTTCCTTGATTGAATTAGCTCTCACACCAATATTTGCGTCTAGAGCCTTTGCATTGAGGGCTATCTGAAAACGGCTGTGGCGCTGAAGTTGCCTGTGGATGTGGAGTTATTTTCATGTGAAACCCGCATGTGGAGCATTCGTTTATGTGGGATGCTCTCCAAGCTTCAATTCAGTCCTAGGCACACAAAGAACACTAAGCATAGAGTGTGAAAACTGAGTTTCCTTGAGAGCTGCTTGGAAGCCTGATGGTGTGTGAAGTTAGTGAGCCAAATGGAGTTGTTCTCCCACAAGAACCACTCGGCTGATCCTTCTTCAATATGCCCTTCACCAACATGCAGTGTTTCCTTGATTGAAGTAGCTCTCACACCAATATTTGCGTCTAGAGCCTTTGCATTGAGGGCTATCTGAAAACGGCTGTGGCGCTGAAGTTGCCTGTGAATGTGGAGTTGGTGGCATGTGAAACCCGCATGTGGAGCATTCGTTTGTGTGGGATGCTCTGCCAGGTTCATTCCTAGATAATGCACTCAAAGGGCACTAAGCATAGAGTGTGAAAACTGAGTTTCCTTGAGAGCTGCTTGGAAGCCTGATGGTGTGTGAAGTTAGTGAGCCAAAGAAACCTTTTGGAAGCCTGATGGTGTGTGAAGTTAGTGAGCCAAATGGAGTTGTTCTCCCACAAGAACCACTCGGCTGATCCTTCTTCAATATGCCCTTCACCAACATGCAGTGTTTCCTTGATTGAATTAGCTCTCACACCAATATTTGCGTCTAGAGCCTTTGCATTGAGGGCTATCTGAAAACGGCTGTGGCGCTGAAGTTGCCTGTGGATGTGGAGTTGGTGGCATGTGAAACCCGCATGTGGAGCATTCGTTTGTGTGGGATGCTGACCAAGCTTCATTTCAGTCCTAGGCACTCAAAGGGCACTAAGCATAGAGTGTGAAAACTGAGTTTCCTTGAGAGCTGCTTGGAAGCCTGATGGTGTGTGAAGTTAGTGAGCCAAATGGAGTTGTTCTCCCACAAGAACCACTTGGCTGATCCTTCTTCAATATGCCCTTCACCAATATGCAGTGTTTCCTTGATTGAATTAGCTCTCACACCAATATTTGCGTCTAGAGCCTTTGCATTGAGGGCTATCTGAAAACGGCTGTGGCGCTGAAGTTGCCTGTGAATGTGGAGTTGGTGGCATGTGAAACCCGCATGTGGAGCATTCGTTTGTGTGGGATGCTCACCAAGCTTCATTTCAGTCCTAGGCACACAAAGAGCACTAAGCATAGAGTGTGAAAACTGAGTTTCCTTGAGAGCTGCTTGGAAGCCTGATGGTGTGTGAAGTTAGTGATCCAAATGGAGTTGTTCTCCCACAAGAACCACTCGGCTGATCCTTCTTCAATATGCCCTTCACCAACATGCAGTGTTTCCTTGATTGAATTAGCTCTCACACCAATATTTGCGTCTAGAGCCTTTGCATTGAGGGCTATCTGAAAACGGCTGTGGCGCTGAAGTTGCCTGTGAATGTGGAGTTGGTGGCATGTGAAACCCGCATGTGGAGCATTCGTTTATGTGGGATGCTCTACCAGGTTCATTCCTAGATAATGCACTCAAAGGGCACTAAGCATAGAGTGTGAAAACTGAGTTTCCTTGAGAGCTGCTTGGAAGCCTGATGGTGTGTGAAGTTAGTGAGCCAAATGGAGTTGTTCTCCCACAAGAACCACTCGGCTGATCCTTCTTCAATATGCCCTTCACCAACATGCAGTGTTTCCTTGATTGAATTAGCTCTCACACCAATATTTGCGTCTAGAGCCTTTGCATTGAGGGCTATCTGAAAACGGCTGTGGCGCTGAAGTTGCCTGTGAATGTGGAGTTGGTGGCATGTGAAACCCGCATGTGGAGCATTCGTTTGTGTGGGATGCTCTACCAGGTTCATTCCTAGATAATGCACTCAAAGGGCACTAAGCATAGAGAGTGAAAAATGAGTTTCCTTGAGAGCTGCTTGGAAGCCTGATGGTGTGTGAAGTTAGTGAGCCAAAGAACCCTTTGGAAGCCTGATGGTGTGTGAAGTTAGTGAGCCAAATGGAGTTGTTCTCCCACAAGAACTACTCGGCTGATCCTTCTTCAATATGCCCTTCACCAACATGCAGTGTTTCCTTGATTGAATTAGCTCTCACACCAATATTTGCGTCTAGAGCCTTTGCATTGAGGGCTATCTGAAAACGGCTGTGGCGCTGAAGTTGCCTGTGAATGTGGAGTTGGTGGCATCTGAAACCCGCATGTGGAGCATTCGTTTATGTGGGATGCTCTCCAAGATTCATTTCAGTCCTAGGCACTCAAAGGGCACTAAGCATAGAGTGTGAAAACTGAGTTTCCTTGAGAGCTGCTTGGAAGCCTGATGGTGTGTGAAGTTAGTGAGCCAAATGGAGTTGTTCTCCCACAAGAACCACTCGGCTGATCCTTCTTCAATATGCCCTTCACCAACATGCAGTGTTTCCTTGATTGAATTAGCTCTCACACCAATATTTGCGTCTAGAGCCTTTGCATTGAGGGCTATCTGAAAACGGCTGTGGCGCTGAAGTTGCCTGTGAATGTGGAGTTGGTGGCATGTGAAATCCGCATGTGGAGCATTCGTTTGTGTGGGATGCTCTGCCAGGTTCATTCCTAGATAATGCACTCAAAGGGCACTAAGCATAGAGTGTGAAAACTGAGTTTCCTTGAGAGCTGCTTGGAAGCCTGATGGTGTGTGAAGTTAGTGAGCCAAAGAAACCTTTTGGAAGCCTGATGGTGTGTGAAGTTAGTGAGCCAAATGGAGTTGTTCTCCCACAAGAACCACTCGGCTGATCCTTCTTCAATATGCCCTTCACCAACATGCAGTGTTTCCTTGATTGAATTAGCTCTCACACCAATATTTGCGTCTAGAGCCTTTGCATTGAGGGCTATCTGAAAACGGCTGTGGCGCTGAAGTTGCCTGTGAATGTGGAGTTGGTGGCATGTGAAACCCGCATGTGGAGCATTCGTTTGTGTGGGATGCTCTACCAGGTTCATTCCTAGATAATGCACTCAAAGGGCACTAAGCATAGAGTGTGAAAACTGAGTTTCCTTGAGAGCTGCTTGGAAGCCTGATGGTGTGTGAAGTTAGTGAGCCAAATGGAGTTGTTCTCCCACAAGAACCACTTGGCTGATCCTTCTTCAATATGCCCTTCACCAACATGCAGTGTTTCCTTGATTGAATTAGCTCTCACACCAATATTTGCGTCTAGAGCCTTTGCATTGAGGGCTATCTGAAAACAGCTGTGGCGCTGAAGTTGCCTGTGAATGTGGAGTTGGTGGCATGTGAAACCCGCATGTGGAGCATTCGTTTGTGTGGGATGCTCTCCAAGATTCATTTCAGTCCTAGGCACACAAAGAGAACTAAGCATAGAGTGTGAAAACTGAGTTTCCTTGAGAGCTGCATGGAAGCCTGATGGTGTGTGAAGTTAGTGAGCCTAAGAACCCTTTGGAAGCCTGATGGTGTGTGAAGTTAGTGAGCCAAATGGAGTTGTTCTCCCACAAAAACCACTCGGCTGATCCTTCTTCAATATGCCCTTCACCAACATGCAGTGTTTCCTTGATTGAATTAGCTCTCACACCAATATTTGCGTCTAGAGCCTTTGCATTGAGGGCTATCTGAAAACGGCTGTGGCGCTGAAGTTGCCTGTGAATGTGGAGTTGGTGGCATGTGAAACCCGCAAGTGGAGCATTCGTTTGTGTGGGATACTCTACCATGTTCATTCCTAGATAATGCACTCAAAGGGCACTGAGCATAGAGTGTGAAAACTGAGTTTCCTTGAGAGCTGCTTGGAAGCCTGATGGTGTGTGAAGTTAGTGAGCCAAATGGAGTTGTTCTCCCAAAAGAACCACTCGGCTGATCCTTCTTCAATATACCCTTAACCAACATGCAGTGTTTCCTTGATTGAATTAGCTCTCACACCAATATTTGCGTCTAGAGCCTTTGCATTGAGGGCTATCTGAAAACGACTGTGGCGCTGAAGTTGCCTGTGAATGTGGAGTTGGAGGCATGTGAAACCCGCATGTGGAGCATTCGTTTGTGTGGGATGCTGACCAAGCTTCATTTCAGTCCTAGGCTCTGAAAGGGCACTAAGCATAGAGTGTGAAAACTGAGTTTCCTTGAGAGCTGCTTGGAAGCCTGATGGTGTGTGAAGTTAGTGATCCAAATGGTGTTGTTCTCCCACAAGAACCACTCGGCTGATCCTTCTTCAATATGCCCTTCACCAACATGCAGTGTTTCCTTGATTGAATTAGCTCTCACACCAATATTTGCGTCTAGAGCCTTTGCATTGAGGGCTATCTGAAAACGGCTGTGGCGCTGAAGTTGCCTGTGAATGTGGAGTTGGTGGCATATGAAACCCGCATGTGGAGCATTCGTTTGTATGGGATGCTCTCCAAGCTTCATTTCAGTCCTAGGCACACAAAGGGCACTAAGCATAGAGTGTGAAAACTGAGTTTCCTTGAGAGCTGCTTGGAAGCCTGATGGTGTGTGAAGTTAGTGAGCCAAATGGAGTTGTTCTCCCACAAGAACCACTCGGCTGATCCTTCTTCAATATGCCCTTCACCAACATGCAGTGTTTCCTTGATTGAATTAGCTCTCACACCAATATTTGCGTCTAGAGCCTTTGCATTGAGGGCTATCTGAAAACGGCTGTGGCGCTGAAGTTGCCTGTGGATGTGGAGTTGGTGGCATGTGAAACCCGCATGTGGAGCATTCGTTTATGTGGGATGCTCTCCAAGCTTCATTTCAGTCCTAGGCACTCAAAGGGCACTAAGCATAGAGTGTGAAAACTGAGTTTCCTTGAGAGCTGCTTGGAAGCCTGATGGTGTGTGAAGTTAGTGAGCCAAATGGAGTTGTTCTCCCACAAGAACCACTCGGCTGATCCTTCTTCAATATGCCCTTCACCAACATGCAGTGTTTCCTTGATTGAATTAGCTCTCACACCAATATTTGCGTCTAGAGCCTTTGCATTGAGGGCTATCTGAAAACGGCTGTGGCGCTGAAGTTGCCTCTGAATGTGGAGTTGGTGGCATGTGAAACCCGCATGTGGAGCATTCGTTTGTGTGGGATGCTCTACCAGGTTCATTCCTAGATAATGCACTCAAAGGGCACTAAGCATAGAGTGTGAAAACTGAGTTTCCTTGAGAGCTGCTTGGAAGCCTGATGGTGTGTGAAGTTAGTGAGCCAAATGGAGTTGTTCTCCCAAAAGAACCACTCGGCTGATTCTTCTTCAATATGCCCTTCACCAACATGCAGTGTTTCCTTGATTGAATTAGCTCTCACACCAATATTTGCGTCTAGAGCCTTTGCATTGAGGGCTATCTGAAAACGGCTGTGGATCTGAAGTTGCCTGTGAATGTGGAGTTGGTGGCATGTGAAACCCGCATGTGGAGCATTCGTTTGTGTGGGATGCTCACCAAGCTTCATTTCAGTCCTAGGCACACAAAGAGCACTAAGCATAGAGTGTGAAAACTGAGTTTCCTTGAGAGCTGCTTGGAAGCCTGATGGTGTGTGAAGTTAGTGAGCCAAATGGAGTTGTTCTCCCACAAGAACCACTCGGCTGATCCTTCTTCAATATGCCCTTCACCAACATGCAGTGTTTCCTTGATTGAATTAGCTCTCACACCAATATTTGCGTCTAGAGCCTTTGCATTGAGGGCTATCTGAAAACGGCTGTGGCGCTGAAGTTGCCTGTGGATGTGGAGTTGGTGGCATGTGAAACCCGCATGTGGAGCATTCGTTTATGTGGGATGCTCTCCAAGCTTCAATTCAGTCCTAGGCACACAAAGAACACTAAGCATAGAGTGTGAAAACTGAGTTTCCTTGAGAGCTGCTTGAAAGCCTGATGGTGTGTGAAGTTAGTGAGCCAAATGGAGTTGTTCTCCCACAAGAACCACTCGGCTGATCCTTCTTCAATATGCCCTTCACCAACATGCAGTGTTTCCTTGATTGAATTAGCTCTCACACCAATATTTGCGTCTAGAGCAATTGCATTGAGGGCTATCTGAAAACGGCTGTGGCGCTGAAGTTGCCTGTGAATGTGGAGTTGGTGGCATGTGAAATCCGCATGTGGAGCATTCGTTTGTGTGGGATGCTCTGCCAGGTTCATTCCTAGATAATGCACTCAAAGGGCACTAAGCATAGAGTGTGAAAACTGAGTTTCCTTGAGAGCTGCTTGGAAGCCTGATGGTGTGTGAAGTTAGTGAGCCAAAGAAACCTTTTGGAAGCCTGATGGTGTGTGAAGTTAGTGAGCCAAATGGAGTTGTTCTCCCACAAAAACCACTCAGCTGATCCTTCTTCAATATGCCCTTCACCAACATGCAGTGTTTCCTTGATTGAATTAGCTCTCACACCAATATTTGCGTCTAGAGCCTTTGCATTGAGGGCTATCTGAAAACGACTGTGGCGCTGAAGTTGCCTGTGAATGTGGAGTTGGAGGCATGTGAAACCCGCATGTGGAGCATTCGTTTGTGTGGGATGCTGACCAAGCTTCATTTCAGTCCTAGGCTCTGAAAGGGCACTAAGCATAGAGTGTGAAAACTGAGTTTCCTTGAGAGCTGCTTGGAAGCCTGATGGTGTGTGAAGTTAGTGATCCAAATGGTGTTGTTCTCCCACAAGAACCACTCGGCTGATCCTTCTTCAATATGCCCTTCACCAACATGCAGTGTTTCCTTGATTGAATTAGCTCTCACACCAATATTTGCGTCTAGAGCCTTTGCATTGAGGGCTATCTGAAAACGGCTGTGGCGCTGAAGTTGCCTGTGAATGTGGAGTTGGTGGCATATGAAACCCGCATGTGGAGCATTCGTTTGTATGGGATGCTCTCCAAGCTTCATTTCAGTCCTAGGCACACAAAGGGCACTAAGCATAGAGTGTGAAAACTGAGTTTCCTTGAGAGCTGCTTGGAAGCCTGATGGTGTGTGAAGTTAGTGAGCCAAATGGAGTTGTTCTCCCACAAGAACCACTCGGCTGATCCTTCTTCAATATGCCCTTCACCAACATGCAGTGTTTCCTTGATTGAATTAGCTCTCACACCAATATTTGCGTCTAGAGCCTTTGCATTGAGGGCTATCTGAAAACGGCTGTGGCGCTGAAGTTGCCTGTGGATGTGGAGTTGGTGGCATGTGAAACCCGCATGTGGAGCATTCGTTTATGTGGGATGCTCTCCAAGCTTCATTTCAGTCCTAGGCACTCAAAGGGCACTAAGCATAGAGTGTGAAAACTGAGTTTCCTTGAGAGCTGCTTGGAAGCCTGATGGTGTGTGAAGTTAGTGAGCCAAATGGAGTTGTTCTCCCACAAGAACCACTCGGCTGATCCTTCTTCAATATGCCCTTCACCAACATGCAGTGTTTCCTTGATTGAATTAGCTCTCACACCAATATTTGCGTCTAGAGCCTTTGCATTGAGGGCTATCTGAAAACGGCTGTGGCGCTGAAGTTGCCTCTGAATGTGGAGTTGGTGGCATGTGAAACCCGCATGTGGAGCATTCGTTTGTGTGGGATGCTCTACCAGGTTCATTCCTAGATAATGCACTCAAAGGGCACTAAGCATAGAGTGTGAAAACTGAGTTTCCTTGAGAGCTGCTTGGAAGCCTGATGGTGTGTGAAGTTAGTGAGCCAAATGGAGTTGTTCTCCAAAAGAACCACTCGGCTGATTCTTCTTCAATATGCCCTTCACCAACATGCAGTGTTTCCTTGATTGAATTAGCTCTCACACCATATTTGCGTCTAGAGCCTTTGCATTGAGGGCTATCTGAAAACGGCTGTGGATCTGAAGTTGCCTGTGAATGTGGAGTTGGTGGCATGTGAAACCCGCATGTGGAGCATTCGTTTGTGTGGGATGCTCACCAAGCTTCATTTCAGTCCTAGGCACACAAAGAGCACTAAGCATAGAGTGTGAAAACTGAGTTTCCTTGAGAGCTGCTTGGAAGCCTGATGGTGTGTGAAGTTAGTGAGCCAAATGGAGTTGTTCTCCCACAAGAACCACTCGGCTGATCCTTCTTCAATATGCCCTTCACCAACATGCAGTGTTTCCTTGATTGAATTAGCTCTCACACCAATATTGCGTCTAGAGCCTTTGCATTGAGGGCTATCTGAAAACGGCTGTGGCGCTGAAGTTGCCTGTGGATGTGGAGTTGGTGGCATGTGAAACCCGCATGTGGAGCATTCGTTTATGTGGGATGCTCTCCAAGCTTCAATTCAGTCCTAGGCACACAAAGAACACTAAGCATAGAGTGTGAAAACTGAGTTTCCTTGAGAGCTGCTTGAAAGCCTGATGGTGTGTGAAGTTAGTGAGCCAAATGGAGTTGTTCTCCCACAAGAACCACTCGGCTGATCCTTCTTCAATATGCCCTTCACCAACATGCAGTGTTTCCTTGATTGAATTAGCTCTCACACCAATATTTGCGTCTAGAGCAATTGCATTGAGGGCTATCTGAAAACGGCTGTGGCGCTGAAGTTGCCTGTGAATGTGGAGTTGGTGGCATGTGAAATCCGCATGTGGAGCATTCGTTTGTGTGGGATGCTCTGCCAGGTTCATTCCTAGATAATGCACTCAAAGGGCACTAAGCATAGAGTGTGAAAACTGAGTTTCCTTGAGAGCTGCTTGGAAGCCTGATGGTGTGTGAAGTTAGTGAGCCAAAGAAACCTTTTGGAAGCCTGATGGTGTGTGAAGTTAGTGAGCCAAATGGAGTTGTTCTCCCACAAAAACCACTCAGCTGATCCTTCTTCAATATGCCCTTCACCAACATGCAGTGTTTCCTTGATTGAATTAGCTCTCACACCAATATTTGCGTCTAGAGCCTTTGCATTGAGGGCTATCTGAAAACGGCTGTGGCGCTGAAGTTGCCTGTGAATGTGGAGTTGGTGGCATGTGAAACCCGCATGTGGAGCATTCGTTTGTGTGGGATGCTCTACCAGGTTATTTCCTAGATAATGCACTCAAAGGGCACTAAGCATAGAGTGTGAAAACTGAGTTTCCTTGAGAGCTGCTTGGAAGCCTGATGGTGTGTGAAGTTAGTGAGCCAAATGGAGTTGTTCTCCCACAAGAACCACTCGGCTGATCCTTCTTCAATATGCCCTTCACCAACATGCAGTGTTTCCTTGATTGAATTAGCTCTCACACCAATATTTGCGTCTAGAGCCTTTGCATTGAGGGCTATCTGAAAACGGCTGTGGCGCTGAAGTTGCCTCTGAATGTGGAGTTGCTGGCATGTGAAACCCGCATGTGGAGCATTCGTTTGTGTGGGATGCTGACCAAGCTTCATTTCAGTCGTAGGCACACAAAGAGCACTAAGCATAGAGTGTGAAAACTGAGTTTCCTTGAGAGCTGCTTGGAAGCCTGATGGTGTGTGAAGTTAGTGAGCCAAATGGAGTTGTTCTCCCACAAGAACCCACTCGGCTGATTCTTCTTCAATATGCCCTTCACCAACATGCAGTGTTTCCTTGATTGAATTAGCTCTCACACCAATATTTGCGTCTAGAGCCTTTGCATTGAGGGCTATCTGAAAACGGCTGTGGCGCTGAAGTTGCCTGTGAATGTGGAGTTGGTGGCATGTGAAACCCGCATGTGGATCATTCGTTTGTGTGGGATGCTAACCATGTTCATTCCTAGATAATGCACTCAAAGGGCACTAAGCATAGAGTGTGAAAACTGAGTTTCCTTGAGAGCTGCTTGGAAGCCTGATGGTGTGTGAAGTTAGTGAGCCAAAGAACCCTTTGGAAGCCTGATGGTGTGTGAAGTTAGTGAGCCAAATGGAGTTGTTCTCCCACAAGAACTACTCGGCTGATCCTTCTTCAATATGCCCCTTCACCAACATGCAGTGTTTCCTTGATTGAATTAGCTCTCACACCAATATTTGCGTCTAGAGCCTTTGCATTGAGGGCTATCTGAAAACGGCTGTGGCTCTGAAGTTGCCTGTGAATGTGGAGTTGGTGGCATGTGAAACCCGCATGTGGAGCATTCGTTTATGTGGGATGCTCTCCAAGCTTCATTTCAGTCCTAGGCACTCAAAGGGCACTAAGCATAGAGTGTGAAAACTGAGTTTCCTTGAGAGCTGCTTGGAAGCCTGATGGTGTGTGAAGTTAGTGATCCAAATGGAGTTGTTCTCCCACAAGAACCACTCGGCTGATCCTTCTTCAATATGCCCTTCACCAACATGCAGTGTTTCCTTGATTGAATTAGCTCTCACACCAATATTTGCGTCTAGAGCCTTTGCATTGAGGGCTATCTGAAAACGGCTGTGGCGCTGAAGTTGCCTGTGAATGTGGAGTTGGTGGCATGTGAAACCCGCATGTGGAGCATTCGTTTGTGTGGGATGCTCTACCAGGTTCATTCCTAGATAATGCACTGAAAGGGCACTAAGCATAGAGTGTGAAAACTGAGTTTCCTTGAGAGCTGCTTGGAAGCCTGATGGTGTGTGAAGTTAGTGAGCCAAATGGAGTTGTTCTCCCACAAGAACCACTCGGCTGATCCTTCTTCAATATGCCCTTCACCAACATGCAGTGTTTCCTTGATTGAATTAGCTCTCACACCAATATTTGCGTCTAGAGCCTTTGCATTGAGGGCTATCTGAAAACGGCTGTGGCGCTGAAGTTGCCTCTGAATGTGGAGTTGCTGGCATGTGAAACCCGCATGTGGAGCATTCGTTTGTGTGGGATGCTGACCAAGCTTCATTTCAGTCGTAGGCACACAAAGAGCACTAAGCATAGAGTGTGAAAACTGAGTTTCCTTGAGAGCTGCTTGGAAGCCTGATGGTGTGTGAAGTTAGTGAGCCAAATGGAGTTGTTCTCCCACAAGAACCACTCGGCTGATTCTTCTTCAATATGCCCTTCACCAACATGCAGTGTTTCCTTGATTGAATTAGCTCTCACACCAATATTTGCGTCTAGAGCCTTTGCATTGAGGGCTATCTGAAAACGGCTGTGGCGCTGAAGTTGCCTGTGAATGTGGAGTTGGTGGCATGTGAAACCCGCATGTGGATCATTCGTTTGTGTGGGATGCTAACCATGTTCATTCCTAGATAATGCACTCAAAGGGCACTAAGCATAGAGTGTGAAAACTGAGTTTCCTTGAGAGCTGCTTGTAAGCCTGATGGTGTGTGAAGTTAGTGAGCCAAAGAACCCTTTGGAAGCCTGATGGTGTGTGAAGTTAGTGAGCCAAATGGAGTTGTTCTCCCACAAGAACTACTCGGCTGATCCTTCTTCAATATGCCCTTCACCAACATGCAGTGTTTCCTTGATTGAATTAGCTCTCACACCAATATTTGCGTCTAGAGCCTTTGCATTGAGGGCTATCTGAAAACGGCTGTGGCGCTGAAGTTGCCTGTGAATGTGGAGTTGGTGGCATGTGAAACCCGCATGTGGAGCATTCGTTTATGTGGGATGCTCTCCAAGCTTCATTTCAGTCCTAGGCACTCAAAGGGCACTAAGCATAGAGTGTGAAAACTGAGTTTCCTTGAGAGCTGC
Organism: Ochotona princeps; assembly: GCF_030435755.1. Lineage (NCBI taxonomy): Eukaryota > Metazoa > Chordata > Mammalia > Lagomorpha > Ochotonidae > Ochotona > Ochotona princeps. The sequence continues at coordinate 89,229 of NW_026699994.1, read as the reverse complement.
TTGGAAGCCTGATGGTGTGTGAAGTTAGTGATCCAAATGGAGTTGTTCTCCCACAAGAACCACTCGGCTGATCCTTCTTCAATATGCCCTTCACCAACATGCAGTGTTTCCTTGATTGAATTAGCTCTCACACCAATATTTGCGTCTAGAGCCTTTGCATTGAGGGCTATCTGAAAACGGCTGTGGCGCTGAAGTTGCCTGTGAATGTGGAGTTGGTGGCATGTGAAACCCGCATGTGGAGCATTCGTTTGTGTGGGATGCTCTACCAGGTTCATTCCTAGATAATGCACTGAAAGGGCACTAAGCATAGAGTGTGAAAACTGAGTTTCCTTGAGAGCTGCTTGGAAGCCTGATGGTGTGTGAAGTTAGTGAGCCAAATGGAGTTGTTCTCCCACAAGAACCACTCGGCTGATCCTTCTTCAATATGCCCTTCACCAACATGCAGTGTTTCCTTGATTGAATTAGCTCTCACACCAATATTTGCGTCTAGAGCCTTTGCATTGAGGGCTATCTGAAAACGGCTGTGGCACTGATGTTGCCTGTGGATGTGGAGTTGGTGGCATGTGAAACCCGCATGTGGAGCATTCGTTTATGTGGGATGCTCTCCAAGCTTCATTTCAGTCCTAGGCACTCAAAGGGCACTAAGCATAGAGTGTGAAAACTGAGTTTCCTTGAGAGCTGCTTGGAAGCCTGATGGTGTGTGAAGTTAGTGATCCAAATGGAGTTGTTCTCCCACAAGAACCACTCGGCTGATCCTTCTTCAATATGCCCTTCACCAACATGCAGTGTTTCCTTGATTGAATTAGCTCTCACACCAATATTTGCGTCTAGAGCAATTGCATTGAGGGCTATCTGAAAACGGCTGTGGCGCTGAAGTTGCCTGTGAATGTGGAGTTGGTGGCATGTGAAATCCGCATGTGGAGCATTCGTTTGTGTGGGATGCTCTGCCAGGTTCATTCCTAGATAATGCACTGAAAGGGCACTAAGCATAGAGTGTGAAAACTGAGTTTCCTTGAGAGCTGCTTGGAAGCCTGATGGTGTGTGAAGTTAGTGAGCCAAAGAAACCTTTTGGAAGCCTGATGGTGTGTGAAGTTAGTGAGCCAAATGGAGTTGTTCTCCCACAAAAACCACTCAGCTGATCCTTCTTCAATATGCCCTTCACCAACATGCAGTGTTTCCTTGATTGAATTAGCTCTCACACCAATATTTGCGTCTAGAGCCTTTGCATTGAGGGCTATCTGAAAACGGCTGTGGCGCTGAAGTTGCCTGTGAATGTGGAGTTGGTGGCATGTGAAACCCGCATGTGGAGCATTCGTTTGTGTGGGATGCTCTACCAGGTTCATTCCTAGATAATGCACTCAAAGGGCACTAAGCATAGAGTGTGAAAACTGAGTTTCCTTGAGAGCTGCTTGGAAGCCTGATGGTGTGTGAAGTTAGTGAGCCAAATGGAGTTGTTCTCCCACAAGAACCACTCGGCTGATCCTTCTTCAATATGCCCTTCACCAACATGCAGTGTTTCCTTGATTGAATTAGCTCTCACACCAATATTTGCGTCTAGAGCCTTTGCATTGAGGGCTATCTGAAAACGGCTGTGGCGCTGAAGTTGCCTCTGAATGTGGAGTTGCTGGCATGTGAAACCCGCATGTGGAGCATTCGTTTGTGTGGGATGCTGACCAAGCTTCATTTCAGTCGTAGGCACACAAAGAGCACTAAGCATAGAGTGTGAAAACTGAGTTTCCTTGAGAGCTGCTTGGAAGCCTGATGGTGTGTGAAGTTAGTGAGCCAAATGGAGTTGTTCTCCCACAAGAACCACTCGGCTGATTCTTCTTCAATATGCCCTTCACCAACATGCAGTGTTTCCTTGATTGAATTAGCTCTCACACCAATATTTGCGTCTAGAGCCTTTGCATTGAGGGCTATCTGAAAACGGCTGTGGCGCTGAAGTTGCCTGTGAATGTGGAGTTGGTGGCATGTGAAACCCGCATGTGGAGCATTCGTTTGTGTGGGATGCTAACCATGTTCATTCCTAGATAATGCACTCAAAGGGCACTAAGCATAGAGTGTGAAAACTGAGTTTCCTTGAGAGCTGCTTGGAAGCCTGATGGTGTGTGAAGTTAGTGAGCCAAAGAACCCTTTGGAAGCCTGATGGTGTGTGAAGTTAGTGAGCCAAATGGAGTTGTTCTCCCACAAGAACTACTCGGCTGATCCTTCTTCAATATGCCCTTCACCAACATGCAGTGTTTCCTTGATTGAATTAGCTCTCACACCAATATTTGCGTCTAGAGCCTTTGCATTGAGGGCTATCTGAAAACGGCTGTGGCTCTGAAGTTGCCTGTGAATGTGGAGTTGGTGGCATGTGAAACCCGCATGTGGAGCATTCGTTTATGTGGGATGCTCTCCAAGCTTCATTTCAGTCCTAGGCACTCAAAGGGCACTAAGCATAGAGTGTGAAAACTGAGTTTCCTTGAGAGCTGCTTGGAAGCCTGATGGTGTGTGAAGTTAGTGATCCAAATGGAGTTGTTCTCCCACAAGAACCACTCGGCTGATCCTTCTTCAATATGCCCTTCACCAACATGCAGTGTTTCCTTGATTGAATTAGCTCTCACACCAATATTTGCGTCTAGAGCCTTTGCATTGAGGGCTATCTGAAAACGGCTGTGGCGCTGAAGTTGCCTGTGAATGTGGAGTTGGTGGCATGTGAAACCCGCATGTGGAGCATTCGTTTGTGTGGGATGCTCTACCAGGTTCATTCCTAGATAATGCACTGAAAGGGCACTAAGCATAGAGTGTGAAAACTGAGTTTCCTTGAGAGCTGCTTGGAAGCCTGATGGTGTGTGAAGTTAGTGAGCCAAATGGAGTTGTTCTCCCACAAGAACCACTCGGCTGATCCTTCTTCAATATGCCCTTCACCAACATGCAGTGTTTCCTTGATTGAATTAGCTCTCACACCAATATTTGCGTCTAGAGCCTTTGCATTGAGGGCTATCTGAAAACGGCTGTGGCGCTGAAGTTGCCTCTGAATGTGGAGTTGCTGGCATGTGAAACCCGCATGTGGAGCATTCGTTTGTGTGGGATGCTGACCAAGCTTCATTTCAGTCGTAGGCACACAAAGAGCACTAAGCATAGAGTGTGAAAACTGAGTTTCCTTGAGAGCTGCTTGGAAGCCTGATGGTGTGTGAAGTTAGTGAGCCAAATGGAGTTGTTCTCCCACAAGAACCACTCGGCTGATTCTTCTTCAATATGCCCTTCACCAACATGCAGTGTTTCCTTGATTGAATTAGCTCTCACACCAATATTTGCGTCTAGAGCCTTTGCATTGAGGGCTATCTGAAAACGGCTGTGGCGCTGAAGTTGCCTGTGAATGTGGAGTTGGTGGCATGTGAAACCCGCATGTGGATCATTCGTTTGTGTGGGATGCTAACCATGTTCATTCCTAGATAATGCACTCAAAGGGCACTAAGCATAGAGTGTGAAAACTGAGTTTCCTTGAGAGCTGCTTGTAAGCCTGATGGTGTGTGAAGTTAGTGAGCCAAAGAACCCTTTGGAAGCCTGATGGTGTGTGAAGTTAGTGAGCCAAATGGAGTTGTTCTCCCACAAGAACTACTCGGCTGATCCTTCTTCAATATGCCCTTCACCAACATGCAGTGTTTCCTTGATTGAATTAGCTCTCACACCAATATTTGCGTCTAGAGCCTTTGCATTGAGGGCTATCTGAAAACGGCTGTGGCGCTGAAGTTGCCTGTGAATGTGGAGTTGGTGGCATGTGAAACCCGCATGTGGAGCATTCGTTTATGTGGGATGCTCTCCAAGCTTCATTTCAGTCCTAGGCACTCAAAGGGCACTAAGCATAGAGTGTGAAAACTGAGTTTCCTTGAGAGCTGCTTGGAAGCCTGATGGTGTGTGAAGTTAGTGATCCAAATGGAGTTGTTCTCCCACAAGAACCACTCGGCTGATCCTTCTTCAATATGCCCTTCACCAACATGCAGTGTTTCCTTGATTGAATTAGCTCTCACACCAATATTTGCGTCTAGAGCCTTTGCATTGAGGGCTATCTGAAAACGGCTGTGGCGCTGAAGTTGCCTGTGAATGTGGAGTTGGTGGCATGTGAAACCCGCATGTGGAGCATTCGTTTGTGTGGGATGCTCTACCAGGTTCATTCCTAGATAATGCACTCAAAGGGCACTAAGCATAGAGTGTGAAAACTGAGTTTCCTTGAGAGCTGCTTGGAAGCCTGATGGTGTGTGAAGTTAGTGAGCCAAATGGAGTTGTTCTCCCACAAGAACCACTCGGCTGATCCTTCTTCAATATGCCCTTCACCAACATGCAGTGTTTCCTTGATTGAATTAGCTCTCACACCAATATTTGCGTCTAGAGCCTTTGCATTGAGGGCTATCTGAAAACGGCTGTGGCACTGATGTTGCCTGTGGATGTGGAGTTGGTGGCATGTGAAACCCGCATGTGGAGCATTCGTTTATGTGGGATGCTCTCCAAGCTTCATTTCAGTCCTAGGCACTCAAAGGGCACTAAGCATAGAGTGTGAAAACTGAGTTTCCTTGAGAGCTGCTTGGAAGCCTGATGGTGTGTGAAGTTAGTGATCCAAATGGAGTTGTTCTCCCACAAGAACCACTCGGCTGATCCTTCTTCAATATGCCCTTCACCAACATGCAGTGTTTCCTTGATTGAATTAGCTCTCACACCAATATTTGCGTCTAGAGCCTTTGCATTGAGGACTATCTGAAAACGGCTGTGGCGCTGAAGTTGCCTGTGAATGTGGAGTTGGTGGCATGTGAAACCCGCATGTGGAGCATTCGTTTGTGTGGGATGCTCTACCAGGTTCATTCCTAGATAATGCACTGAAAGGGCACTAAGCATAGAGTGTGAAAACTGAGTTTCCTTGAGAGCTGCTTGGAAGCCTGATGGTGTGTGAAGTTAGTGAGCCAAATGGAGTTGTTCTCCCACAAGAACCACTCGGCTGATCCTTCTTCAATATGCCCTTCACCAACATGCAGTGTTTCCTTGATTGAATTAGCTCTCACACCAATATTTGCGTCTAGAGCCTTTGCATTGAGGGCTATCTGAAAACGGCTGTGGCACTGATGTTGCCTGTGGATGTGGAGTTGGTGGCATGTGAAACCCGCATGTGGAGCATTCGTTTATGTGGGATGCTCTCCAAGCTTCAATTCAGTCCTAGGCACACAAAGAACACTAAGCATAGAGTGTGAAAACTGAGTTTCCTTGAGAGCTGCTTGGAAGCCTGATGGTGTGTGAAGTTAGTGAGCCAAATGGAGTTGTTCTCCCACAAGAACCACTCGGCTGATCCTTCTTCAATATGCCCTTCACCAACATGCAGTGTTTCCTTGATTGAATTAGCTCTCACACCAATATTTGCGTCTAGAGCCTTTGCATTGAGGGCTATCTGAAAACGGCTGTGGCGCTGAAGTTGCCTGTGAATGTGGAGTAGGTGGCATGTGAAACCCGCATGTGGAGCATTCGTTTGTGTGGGATGCTCTGCCAGGTTCATTCCTAGATAATGCACTCAAAGGGCACTAAGCATAGAGTGTGAAAACTGAGTTTCCTTGAGAGCTGCTTGGAAGCCTGATGGTGTGTGAAGTTAGTGAGCCAAAGAAACCTTTTGGAAGCCTGATGGTGTGTGAAGTTAGTGAGCCAAATGGAGTTGCTCTCCCACAAGAACCACTCGGCTGATCCTTCTTCAATATGCCCTTCACCAACATGCAGTGTTTCCTTGATTGAATTAGCTCTCACACCAATATTTGCGTCTAGAGCCTTTGCATTGAGGGCTATCTGAAAACGGCTGTGGCGCTGAAGTTGCCTGTGAATGTGGAGTTGGTGGCATGTGAAACCCGCATGTGGAGCATTCGTTTATGTGGGATGCTCTCCAAGCTTGATTTCAGTCCTAGGCACTCAAACGGCACTAAGCATAGAGTGTGAAAACTGAGTTTCCTTGAGAGCTGCTTGGAAGCCTGATGGTGTGTGAAGTTAGTGAGCCAAATGGAGTTGTTCTCCCTCAAGAACCACTCGGCTGATCCTTCTTCAATATGCCCTTCACCAACATGCAGTGTTTCCTTGATTGAATTAGCTCTCACACCAATATTTGCGTCTAGAGCCTTTGCATTGAGGGCTATCTGAAAACGGCTGTGGCGCTGAAGTTGCCTGTGAATGTGGAGTTGGTGGCATGTGAAACCCGCATGTGGAGCATTCGTTTGTATGGAATGCTCTCCAAGCTTCATTTCAGTCCTAGGAACACAAAGGACAGTAAGCATAGAGTGTGAAAACTGAGTTTCCTTGAGAGCTGCTTGGAAGCCTGATGGTGTGTGAAGTTAGTGAGCCAAATGGAGTTGTTCTCCCACAAGAACCACTCGGCTGATCCTTCTTCAATATGCCCTTCACCAACATGCAGTGTTTCCTTGATTGAATTAGCTCTCACACCAATATTTGCGTCTAGAGCCTTTGCATTGAGGGCTATCTGAAAACGGCTGTGGCGCTGAAGTTGCCTCTGAATGTGGAGTTGCTGGCATGTGAAACCCGCATGTGGAGCATTCGTTTGTGTGGGATGCTGACCAAGCTTCATTTCAGTCGTAGGCACACAAAGAGCACTAAGCATAGAGTGTGAAAACTGAGTTTCCTTGAGAGCTGCTTGGAAGCCTGATGGTGTGTGAAGTTAGTGAGCCAAATGGAGTTGTTCTCCCACAAGAACCACTCGGCTGATTCTTCTTCAATATGCCCTTCACCAACATGCAGTGTTTCCTTGATTGAATTAGCTCTCACACCAATATTTGCGTCTAGAGCCTTTGCATTGAGGGCTATCTGAAAACGGCTGTGGCGCTGAAGTTGCCTGTGAATGTGGAGTTGGTGGCATGTGAAACCCGCATGTGGATCATTCGTTTGTGTGGGATGCTAACCATGTTCATTCCTAGATAATGCACTCAAAGGGCACTAAGCATAGAGTGTGAAAACTGAGTTTCCTTGAGAGCTGCTTGGAAGCCTGATGGTGTGTGAAGTTAGTGAGCCAAAGAACCCCTTTGGAAGCCTGATGGTGTGTGAAGTTAGTGAGCCAAATGGAGTTGTTCTCCCACAAGAACTACTCGGCTGATCCTTCTTCAATATGCCCTTCACCAACATGCAGTGTTTCCTTGATTGAATTAGCTCTCACACCAATATTTGCGTCTAGAGCCTTTGCATTGAGGGCTATCTGAAAACGGCTGTGGCGCTGAAGTTGCCTGTGAATGTGGAGTTGGTGGCATGTGAAACCCGCATGTGGAGCATTCGTTTATGTGGGATGCTCTCCAAGCTTCATTTCAGTCCTAGGCACTCAAAGGGCACTAAGCATAGAGTGTGAAAACTGAGTTTCCTTGAGAGCTGCTTGGAAGCCTGATGGTGTGTGAAGTTAGTGATCCAAATGGAGTTGTTCTCCCACAAGAACCACTCGGCTGATCCTTCTTCAATATGCCCTTCACCAACATGCAGTGTTTCCCTTGATTGAATTAGCTCTCACACCAATATTTGCGTCTAGAGCCTTTGCATTGAGGGCTATCTGAAAACGGCTGTGGCGCTGAAGTTGCCTGTGAATGTGGAGTTGGTGGCATGTGAAACCCGCATGTGGAGCATTCGTTTGTGTGGGATGCTCTACCAGGTTCATTCCTAGATAATGCACTGAAAGGGCACTAAGCATAGAGTGTGAAAACTGAGTTTCCTTGAGAGCTGCTTGGAAGCCTGATGGTGTGTGAAGTTAGTGAGCCAAATGGAGTTGTTCTCCCACAAGAACCACTCGGCTGATCCTTCTTCAATATGCCCTTCACCAACATGCAGTGTTTCCTTGATTGAATTAGCTCTCACACCAATATTTGCGTCTAGAGCCTTTGCATTGAGGGCTATCTGAAAACGGCTGTGGCGCTGAAGTTGCCTGTGAATGTGGAGTTGGTGGCATGTGAAACCCGCATGTGGAGCATTCGTTTGTATGGAATGCTCTCCAAGCTTCATTTCAGTCCTAGGAACACAAAGGACAATAAGAATAGAGTGTGAAAACTGAGTTTCCTTGAGAGCTGCTTGGAAGCCTGATGGTGTGTGAAGTTAGTGAGCCAAATGGAGTTGTTCTCCCACAAGAACCACTCGGCTGATCCTTCTTCAATATGCCCTTCACCAACATGCAGTGTTTCCTTGATTGAATTAGCTCTCACACCAATATTTGCGTCTAGAGCCTTTGCATTGAGGGCTATCTGAAAACGGCTGTGGCGCTGAAGTTGCCTCTGAATGTGGAGTTGCTGGCATGTGAAACCCGCATGTGGAGCATTCGTTTGTGTGGGATGCTGACCAAGCTTCATTTCAGTCCTAGGCACACAAAGAGCACTAAGCATAGAGTGTGAAAACTGAGTTTCCTTGAGAGCTGCTTGGAAGCCTGATGGTGTGTGAAGTTAGTGAGCCAAATGGAGTTGTTCTCCCACAAGAACCACTCGGCTGATTCTTCTTCAATATGCCCTTCACCAACATGCAGTGTTTCCTTGATTGAATTAGCTCTCACACCAATATTTGCGTCTAGAGCCTTTGCATTGAGGGCTATCTGAAAACGGCTGTGGCGCTGAAGTTGCCTGTGAATGTGGAGTTGGTGGCATGTGAAACCCGCATGTGGAGCATTCGTTTGTGTGGGATGCTAACCATGTTCATTCCTAGATAATGCACTCAAAGGGCACTAAGCATAGAGTGTGAAAACTGAGTTTCCTTGAGAGCTGCTTGTAAGCCTGATGGTGTGTGAAGTTAGTGAGCCAAAGAACCCTTTGGAAGCCTGATGGTGTGTGAAGTTAGTGAGCCAAATGGAGTTGTTCTCCCACAAGAACTACTCGGCTGATCCTTCTTCAATATGCCCTTCACCAACATGCAGTCTTTCCTTGATTTAATTAGCTCTCACACCAATATTTGCGTCTAGAGCCTTTGCATTGAGGGCTATCTGAAAACGGCTGTGGCGCTGAAGTTGCCTGTGAATGTGGAGTTGGTGGCATGTGAAACCCGCATGTGGAGCATTCGTTTATGTGGGATGCTCTCCAAGCTTCATTTCAGTCCTAGGCACTCAAAGGGCACTAAGCATAGAGTGTGAAAACTGAGTTTCCTTGAGAGCTGCTTGGAAGCCTGATGGTGTGTGAAGTTAGTGATCCAAATGGAGTTGTTCTCCCACAAGAACCACTCGGCTGATCCTTCTTCAATATGCCCTTCACCAACATGCAGTGTTTCCTTGATTGAATTAGCTCTCACACCAATATTTGCGTCTAGAGCCTTTGCATTGAGGGCTATCTGAAAACGGCTGTGGCGCTGAAGTTGCCTGTGAATGTGGAGTTGGTGGCATGTGAAACCCGCATGTGGAGCATTCGTTTGTGTGGGATGCTCTACCAGGTTCATTCCTAGATAATGCACTGAAAGGGCACTAAGCATAGAGTGTGAAAACTGAGTTTCCTTGAGAGCTGCTTGGAAGCCTGATGGTGTGTGAAGTTAGTGAGCCAAATGGAGTTGTTCTCCCACAAGAACCACTCGGCTGATCCTTCTTCAATATGCCCTTCACCAACATGCAGTGTTTCCTTGATTGAATTAGCTCTCACACCAATATTTGCGTCTAGAGCCTTTGCATTGAGGGCTATCTGAAAACGGCTGTGGCACTGATGTTGCCTGTGGATGTGGAGTTGGTGGCATGTGAAACCCGCATGTGGAGCATTCGTTTATGTGGGATGCTCTCCAAGCTTCATTTCAGTCCTAGGCACTCAAAGGGCACTAAGCATAGAGTGTGAAAACTGAGTTTCCTTGAGAGCTGCTTGGAAGCCTGATGGTGTGTGAAGTTAGTGATCCAAATGGAGTTGTTCTCCCACAAGAACCACTCGGCTGATCCTTCTTCAATATGCCCTTCACCAACATGCAGTGTTTCCTTGATTGAATTAGCTCTCACACCAATATTTGCGTCTAGAGCCTTTGCATTGAGGACTATCTGAAAACGGCTGTGGCGCTGAAGTTGCCTGTGAATGTGGAGTTGGTGGCATGTGAAACCCGCATGTGGAGCATTCGTTTGTGTGGGATGCTCTACCAGGTTCATTCCTAGATAATGCACTGAAAGGGCACTAAGCATAGAGTGTGAAAACTGAGTTTCCTTGAGAGCTGCTTGGAAGCCTGATGGTGTGTGAAGTTAGTGAGCCAAATGGAGTTTTTCTCCCACAAGAACCACTCGGCTGATCCTTCTTCAATATGCCCTTCACCAACATGCAGTGTTTCCTTGATTGAATTAGCTCTCACACCAATATTTGCGTCTAGAGCCTTTGCATTGAGGGCTATCTGAAAACGGCTGTGGCACTGATGTTGCCTGTGGATGTGGAGTTGGTGGCATGTGAAACCCGCATGTGGAGCATTCGTTTATGTGGGATGCTCTCCAAGCTTCAATTCAGTCCTAGGCACACAAAGAACACTAAGCATAGAGTGTGAAAACTGAGTTTCCTTGAGAGCTGCTTGGAAGCCTGATGGTGTGTGAAGTTAGTGAGCCAAATGGAGTTGTTCTCCCACAAGAACCACTCGGCTGATCCTTCTTCAATATGCCCTTCACCAACATGCAGTGTTTCCTTGATTGAATTAGCTCTCACACCAATATTTGCGTCTAGAGCCTTTGCATTGAGGGCTATCTGAAAACGGCTGTGGCGCTGAAGTTGCCTGTGAATGTGGAGTTGGTGGCATGTGAAACCCGCATGTGGAGCATTCGTTTGTGTGGGATGCTCTGCCAGGTTCATTCCTAGATAATGCACTCAAAGGGCACTAAGCATAGAGTGTGAAAACTGAGTTTCCTTGAGAGCTGCTTGGAAGCCTGATGGTGTGTGAAGTTAGTGAGCCAAAGAAAACTTTTGGAAGCCTGATGGTGTGTGAAGTTAGTGAGCCAAATGGAGTTGCTCTCCCACAAGAACCACTCGGCTGATCCTTCTTCAATATGCCCTTCACCAACATGCAGTGTTTCCTTGATTGAATTAGCTCTCACACCAATATTTGCGTCTAGAGCCTTTGCATTGAGGGCTATCTGAAAACGGCTGTGGCGCTGAAGTTGCCTCTGAATGTGGAGTTGGTGGCATGTGAAACCCGCATGTGGAGCATTCGTTTATGTGGGATGCTCTCCAAGCTTGATTTCAGTCCTAGGCACTCAAACGGCACTAAGCATAGAGTGTGAAAACTGAGTTTCCTTGAGAGCTGCTTGGAAGCCTGATGGTGTGTGAAGTTAGTGAGCCAAATGGAGTTGTTCTCCCTCAAGAACCACTCGGCTGATCCTTCTTCAATATGCCCTTCACCAACATGCAGTGTTTCCTTGATTGAATTAGCTCTCACACCAATATTTGCGTCTAGAGCCTTTGCATTGAGGGCTATCTGAAAACGGCTGTGGCGCTGAAGTTGCCTGTGGATGTGGAGTTGGTGGCATGTGAAACCCGCATGTGGAGCATTCGTTTATGTGGGATGCTCCCCAAGCTTCATTTCAGTCCTAGGCACTCAAAGGGCACTAAGCATAGAGTGTGAAAACTGAGTTTCCTTGAGAGCTGCTTGGAAGCCTGATGGTGTGTGAAGTTAGTGAGCCAAATGGAGTTGTTCTCCCACAAGAACCACTCGGCTGATCCTTCTTCAATATGCCCTTCACCAACATGCAGTGTCTCCTTGATTGAATTAGCTCTCACACCAATATTTGCGTCTAGAGCCTTTGCATTGAGGGCTATCTGAAAACGGCTGTGGCGCTGAAGTTGCCTGTGAATGTGGAGTTGGTGGCATGTGAAACCCGCATGTGGAGCATTCGTTTGTATGGAATGCTCTCCAAGCTTCATTTCAGTCCTAGGAACACAAAGGACAAGAAGAATAGAGTGTGAAAACTGAGTTTCCTTGAGAGCTGCTTGGAAGCCTGATGGTGTGTGAAGTTAGTGAGCCAAATGGAGTTGTTCTCCCACAAGAACCACTCGGCTGATCCTTCTTCAATATGCCCTTCACCAACATGCAGTGTTTCCTTGATTGAATTAGCTCTCACACCAATATTTGCGTCTAGAGCCTTTGCATTGAGGGCTATCTGAAAACGGCTGTGGCGCTGAAGTTGCCTCTGAATGTGGAGTTGCTGGCATGTGAAACCCGCATGTGGATCATTCGTTTGTGTGGGATGCTAACCATGTTCATTCCTAGATAATGCACTCAAAGGGCACTAAGCATAGAGTGTGAAAACTGAGTTTCCTTGAGAGCTGCTTGTAAGCCTGATGGTGTGTGAAGTTAGTGAGCCAAAGAACCCTTTGGAAGCCTGATGGTGTGTGAAGTTAGTGAGCCAAATGGAGTTGTTCTCCCACAAGAACCACTCGGCTGATCCTTCTTCAATATGCCCTTCACCAACATGCAGTGTTTCCTTGATTGAATTAGCTCTCACACCAATATTTGCGTCTATAGCCTTTGCATTGAGGGCTATCTGAAAACGGCTGTGGCGCTGAAGTTGCCTGTGAATGTGGAGTTGGTGGCATGTGAAACCCGCATGTGGAGCATTCGTTTATGTGGGATGCTCTCCAAGCTTCATTTCAGTCCTAGGCACTCAAAGGGCACTAAGCATAGAGTGTGAAAACTGAGTTTCCTTGAGAGCTGCTTGGAAGCCTGATGGTGTGTGAAGTTAGTGAGCCAAATGGAGTTGTTCTCCCACAAGAACCACTCGGCTGATCCTTCTTCAATATGCCCTTCACCAACATGCAGTGTTTCCTTGATTGAATTAGCTCTCACACCAATATTTGCGTCTAGAGCCTTTGTATTGAGGGCTATCTGAAAACGGCTGTGGCGCTGAAGTTGCCTGTGAATGTGGAGTTGGTGGCATGTGAAACCCGCATGTGGAGCATTCGTTTGTGTGGGATGCTCTACCAGGTTCATTCCTAGATAATGCACTCAAAGGGCACTAAGCATAGAGTGTGAAAACTGAGTTTCCTTGAGAGCTGCTTGGAAGCCTGATGGTGTGTGAAGTTAGTGAGCCAAATGGAGTTGTTCTCCCACAAGAACCACTCGGCTGATCCTTCTTCAATATGCCCTTCACCAACATGCAGTGTTTCCTTGATTGAATTAGCTCTCACACCAATATTTGCGTCTAGAGCCTTTGCATTGAGGGCTATCTGAAAACGGCTGTGGCACTGAAGTTGCCTGTGGATGTGGAGTTGGTGGCATGTGAAACCCGCATGTGGAGCATTCGTTTATGTGGGATGCTCTCCAAGCTTCAATTCAGTCCTAGGCACACAAAGAACACTAAGCATAGAGTGTGAAAACTGAGTTTCCTTGAGAGCTGCTTGGAAGCCTGATGGTGTGTGAAGTTAGTGAGCCAAATGGAGTTGTTCTCCCACAAGAACCACTCGGCTGATCCTTCTTCAATATGCCCTTCACCAACATGCAGTGTTTCCTTGATTGAATTAGCTCTCACACCAATATTTGCGTCTAGAGCCTTTGCATTGAGGGCTATCTGAAAACGGCTGTGGCGCTGAAGTTGCCTGTGAATGTGGAGTTGGTGGCATGTGAAACCCGCATGTGGAGCATTCGTTTGTGTGGGATGCTCTGCCAGGTTCATTCCTAGATAATGCACTCAAAGGGCACTAAGCATAGAGTGTGAAAACTGAGTTTCCTTGAGAGCTGCTTGGAAGCCTGATGGTGTGTGAAGTTAGTGAGCCAAAGAAACCTTTTGGAAGCCTGATGGTGTGTGAAGTTAGTGAGCCAAATGGAGTTGTTCTCCCACAAGAACCACTCGGCTGATCCTTCTTCAATATGCCCTTCACCAACATGCAGTGTTTCCTTGATTGAATTAGCTCTCACACCAATATTTGCGTCTAGAGCCTTTGCATTGAGGGCTATCTGAAAACGGCTGTGGCGCTGAAGTTGCCTCTGAATGTGGAGTTGGTGGCATGTGAAACCCGCATGTGGAGCATTCGTTTATGTGGGATGCTCTCCAAGCTTGATTTCAGTCCTAGGCACTCAAACGGCACTAAGCATAGAGTGTGAAAACTGAGTTTCCTTGAGAGCTGCTTGGAAGCCTGATGGTGTGTGAAGTTAGTGAGCCAAATGGAGTTGTTCTCCCACAAGAACCACTCGGCTGATCCTTCTTCAATATGCCCTTCACCAACATGCAGTGTTTCCTTGATTGAATTAGCTCTCACACCAATATTTGCGTCTAGAGCCTTTGCATTGAGGGCTATCTGAAAACGGCTGTGGCGCTGAAGTTGCCTGTGGATGTGGAGTTGGTGGCATGTGAAACCCGCATGTGGAGCATTCGTTTATGTGGGATGCTCTCCAAGCTTCATTTCAGTCCTAGGCACTCAAAGGGCACTAAGCATAGAGTGTGAAAACTGAGTTTCCTTGAGAGCTGCTTGGAAGCCTGATGGTGTGTGAAGTTAGTGAGCCAAATGGAGTTGTTCTCCCACAAGAACCACTCGGCTGATCCTTCTTCAATATGCCCTTCACCAACATGCAGTGTTTCCTTGATTGAATTAGCTCTCACACCAATATTTGCGTCTAGAGCCTTTGCATTGAGGGCTATCTGAAAACGGCTGTGGCGCTGAAGTTGCCTGTGAATGTGGAGTTGGTGGCATGTGAAACCCGCATGTGGAGCATTCGTTTGTATGGAATGCTGTCCAAGCTTCATTTCAGTCCTAGGAACACAAAGGACAATAAGAATAGAGTGTGAAAACTGAGTTTCCTTGAGAGCTGCTTGGAAGCCTGATGGTGTGTGAAGTTAGTGAGCCAAATGGAGTTGTTCTCCCACAAGAACCACTCGGCTGATCCTTCTTCAATATGCCCTTCACCAACATGCAGTGTTTCCTTGATTGAATTAGCTCTCACACCAATATTTGCGTCTAGAGCCTTTGCATTGAGGGCTATCTGAAAACGGCTGTGGCGCTGAAGTTGCCTCTGAATGTGGAGTTGCTGGCATGTGAAACCCGCATGTGGAGCATTCGTTTGTGTGGGATGCTGACCAAGCTTCATTTCAGTCGTAGGCACACAAAGAGCACTAAGCATAGAGTGTGAAAACTGAGTTTCCTTGAGAGCTGCTTGGAAGCCTGATGGTGTGTGAAGTTAGTGAGCCAAATGGAGTTGTTCTCCCACAAGAACCACTCGGCTGATTCTTCTTCAATATGCCCTTCACCAACATGCAGTGTTTCCTTGATTGAATTAGCTCTCACACCAATATTTGCGTCTAGAGCCTTTGCATTGAGGGCTATCTGAAAACGGCTGTGGCGCTGAAGTTGCCTGTGAATGTGGAGTTGGTGGCATGTGAAACCCGCATGTGGAGCATTCGTTTGTGTGGGATGCTAACCATGTTCATTCCTAGATAATGCACTCAAAGGGCACTAAGCATAGAGTGTGAAAACTGAGTTTCCTTGAGAGCTGCTTTGAAGCCTGATGGTGTGTGAAGTTAGTGAGCCAAAGAACCCTTTGGAAGCCTGATGGTGTGTGAAGTTAGTGAGCCAAATGGAGTTGTTCTCCCACAAGAACTACTCGGCTGATCCTTCTTCAATATGCCCTTCACCAACATGCAGTGTTTCCTTGATTGAATTAGCTCTCACACCAATATTTGCGTCTATAGCCTTTGCATTGAGGGCTATCTGAAAACGGCTGTGGCACTGAAGTTGCCTGTGAATGTGGAGTTGGTGGCATGTGAAACCCGCATGTGGAGCATTCGTTTATGTGGGATGCTCTCCAAGCTTCATTTCAGTCCTAGGCACTCAAAGGGCACTAAGCATAGAGTGTGAAAACTGAGTTTCCTTGAGAGCTGCTTGGAAGCCTGATGGTGTGTGAAGTTAGTGATCCAAATGGAGTTGTTCTCCTACAAGAACCACTCGGCTGATCCTTCTTCAATATGCCCTTCACCAACATGCAGTGTTTCCTTGATTGAATTAGCTCTCACACCAATATTTGCGTCTAGAGCCTTTGCATTGAGGGCTATCTGAAAACGGCTGTGGTGCTGAAGTTGCCTGTGAATGTGGAGTTGGTGGCATGTGAAACCCGCATGTGGAGCATTCGTTTGTGTGGGATGCTCTACCAGGTTCATTCCTAGATAATGCACTCAAAGGGCACTAAGCATAGAGTGTGAAAACTGAGTTTCGTTGAGAGCTGCTTGGAAGCCTGATGGTGTGTGAAGTTAGTGAGCCAAATGGAGTTGTTCTCCCACAAGAACCACTCGGCTGATCCTTCTTCAATATGCCCTTCACCAACATGCAGTGTTTCCTTGATTGAATTAGCTCTCACACCAATATTTGCGTCTAGAGCCTTTGCATTGAGGGCTATCTGAAAACGGCTGTGGCACTGAAGTTGCCTGTGGATGTGGAGTTGGTGGCATGTGAAACCCGCATGTGGAGCATTCGTTTATGTGGGATGCTCACCAAGCTTCATTTCAGTCCTAGGCACACAAAGAGCACTAAGCATAGAGTGTGAAAACTGAGTTTCCTTGAGAGCTGCTTGGAAGCCTGATGGTGTGTGAAGTTAGTGATCCAAATGGAGTTGTTCTCCCACAAGAACCACTCGGCTGATCCTTCTTCAATATGCCCTTCACCAACATGCAGTGTTTCCTTGATTGAATTAGCTCTCACACCAATATTTGCGTCTAGAGCCTTTGCATTGAGGGCTATCTGAAAACGGCTGTGGCGCTGAAGTTGCCTGTGAATGTGGAGTTGGTGGCATGTGAAACCCGCATGTGGAGCATTCGTTTATGTGGGATGCTCTACCAGGTTCATTCCTAGATAATGCACTCAAAGGGCACTAAGCATAGAGTGTGAAAACAGAGTTTCCTTGAGAGCTGCTTGGAAGCCTGATGGTGTGTGAAGTTAGTGAGCCAAATGGAGTTGTTCTCCCACAAGAACCACTCAGCTGATCCTTCTTCAATATGCCCTTCACCAACATGCAGTGTTTCCTTGATTGAATTAGCTCTCACACCAATATTTGCGTCTAGAGCCTTTGCATTGAGGGCTATCTGAAAACGGCTGTGGCGCTGAAGTTGCCTGTGAATGTGGAGTTGGTGGCATGTGAAACCCGCATGTGGAGCATTCGTTTGTGTGGGATGCTCTACCAGGTTCATTCCTAGATAATGCACTCAAAGGGCACTAAGCATAGAGTGTGAAAAATGAGTTTCCTTGAGAGCTGCTTGGAAGCCTGATGGTGTGTGAAGTTAGTGAGCCAAAGAACCCTTTGGAAGCCTGATGGTGTGTGAAGTTAGTGAGCCAAATGGAGTTGTTCTCCCACAAGAACTACTCGGCTGATCCTTCTTCAATATGCCCTTCACCAACATGCAGTGTTTCCTTGATTGAATTAGCTCTCACACCAATATTTGCGTCTAGAGCCTTTGCATTGAGGGCTATCTGAAAACGGCTGTGGCGCTGAAGTTGCCTGTGAATGTGGAGTTGGTGGCATGTGAAACCCGCATGTGGAGCATTCGTTTGTGTGGGATGCTCTACCAGGTTCATTCCTAGATATTGCACTCAAAGGGCACTCAGCATAGAGTGTGAAAACTGAGTTTCCTTGAGAGCTGCTTGGAAGCCTGATGGTGTGTGAAGTTAGTGAGCCAAATGGAGTTGTTCTCCCACAAGAACCACTCGGCTGATCCTTCTTCAATATGCCCTTCACCAACATGCAGTGTTTCCTTGATTGAATTATCTCTCACACCAATATTTGCGTCTAGAGCCTTTGCATTGAGGGCTATCTGAAAACGGCTGTGGCACTGAAGTTGCCTGTGAATGTGGAGTTGGTGGCATGTGAAACCCGCATGTGGAGCATTCGTTTGTGTGGGATGCTCTGCCAGGTTCATTCCTAGATAATGCACTCAAAGGGCACTAAGCATAGAGTGTGAAAACTGAGTTTCCTTGAGAGCTGCTTGGAAGCCTGATGGTGTGTGAAGTTAGTGAGCCAAAGAAACCTTTTGGAAGCCTGATGGTGTGTGAAGTTAGTGAGCCAAATGGAGTTGTTCTCCCACAAAAACCACTCAGCTGATCCTTCTTCAATATGCCCTTCACCAACATGCAGTGTTTCCTTGATTGAATTAGCTCTCACACCAATATTTGCGTCTAGAGCCTTTGCATTGAGGGCTATCTGAAAACGGCTGTGGCGCTGAAGTTGCCTGTGGATGTGGAGTTGGTGGCATGTGAAACCCGCATGTGGAGCATTCGTTTATGTGGGATGCTCTCCAAGCTTCAATTCAGTCCTAGGCACACAAAGAACACTAAGCATAGAGTGTGAAAACTGAGTTTCCTTGAGAGCTGCTTGGAAGCCTGATGGTGTGTGAAGTTAGTGAGCCAAATGGAGTTGTTCTCCCACAAGAACCACTCGGCTGATCCTTCTTCAATATGCCCTTCACCAACATGCAGTGTTTCCTTGATTGAATTAGCTCTCACACCAATATTTGCGTCTAGAGCCTTTGCATTGAGGGCTATCTGAAAACGGCTGTGGCGCTGAAGTTGCCTCTGAATGTGGAGTTGCTGGCATGTGAAACCCGCATGTGGAGCATTCGTTTGTGTGGGATGCTGACCAAGCTTCATTTCAGTCGTAGGCACACAAAGAGCACTAAGCATAGAGTGTGAAAACTGAGTTTCCTTGAGAGCTGCTTGGAAGCCTGATGGTGTGTGAAGTTAGTGAGCCAAATGGAGTTGTTCTCCCACAAGAACCACTCGGCTGATTCTTCTTCAATATGCCCTTCACCAACATGCAGTGTTTCCTTGATTGAATTAGCTCTCACACCAATATTTGCGTCTAGAGCCTTTGCATTGAGGGCTATCTGAAAACGGCTGTGGCGCTGAAGTTGCCTGTGAATGTGGAGTTGGTGGCATGTGAAACCCGCATGTGGAGCATTCGTTTGTGTGGGATGCTAACCATGTTCATTCCTAGATAATGCACTCAAAGGGCACTAAGCATAGAGTGTGAAAACTGAGTTTCCTTGAGAGCTGCTTGGAAGCCTGATGGTGTGTGAAGTTAGTGAGCCAAATGGAGTTGTTCTCCCACAAGAACCACTCGGCTGATTCTTCTTCAATATGCCCTTCACCAACATGCAGTGTTTCCTTGATTGAATTAGCTCTCACACCAATATTTGCGTCTAGAGCCTTTGCATTGAGGGCTATCTGAAAACGGCTGTGGCACTGAAGTTGCCTGTGGATGTGGAGTTGGTGGCATGTGAAACCCGCATGTGGAGCATCCGTTTATGTGGGATGCTCACCAAGCTTCATTTCAGTCCTAGGCACACAAAGAGCACTAAGCATAGAGTGTGAAAACTGAGTTTCCTTGAGAGCTGCTTGGAAGCCTGATGGTGTGTGAAGTTAGTGATCCAAATGGAGTTGTTCTCCCACAAGAACCACTCGGCTGATCCTTCTTCAATATGCCCTTCACCAACATGCAGTGTTTCCTTGATTGAATTAGCTCTCACACCAATATTTGCGTCTAGAGCCTTTGCATTGAGGGCTATCTGAAAACGGCTGTGGCGCTGAAGTTGCCTGTGAATGTGGAGTTGGTGGCATGTGAAACCCGCATGTGGAGCATTCGTTTATGTGGGATGCTCTACCAGGTTCATTCCTAGATAATGCACTCAAAGGGCACTAAGCATAGAGTGTGAAAACAGAGTTTCCTTGAGAGCTGCTTGGAAGCCTGATGGTGTGTGAAGTTAGTGAGCCAAATGGAGTTGTTCTCCCACAAGAACCACTCAGCTGATCCTTCTTCAATATGCCCTTCACCAACATGCAGTGTTTCCTTGATTGAATTAGCTCTCACACCAATATTTGCGTCTAGAGCCTTTGCATTGAGGGCTATCTGAAAACGGCTGTGGCGCTGAAGTTGCCTGTGAATGTGGAGTTGGTGGCATGTGAAACCCGCATGTGGAGCATTCGTTTGTGTGGGATGCTCTACCAGGTTCATTCCTAGATAATGCACTCAAAGGGCACTAAGCATAGAGTGTGAAAAATGAGTTTCCTTGAGAGCTGCTTGGAAGCCTGATGGTGTGTGAAGTTAGTGAGCCAAAGAACCCTTTGGAAGCCTGATGGTGTGTGAAGTTAGTTAGCCAAATGGAGTTGTTCTCCCACAAGAACTACTCGGCTGATCCTTCTTCAATATGCCCTTCACCAACATGCAGTGTTTCCTTGATTGAATTAGCTCTCACACCAATATTTGCGTCTAGAGCCTTTGCATTGAGGGCTATCTGAAAACGGCTGTGGCGCTGAAGTTGCCTGTGAATGTGGAGTTGGTGGCATGTGAAACCCGCATGTGGAGCATTCGTTTGTGTGGGATGCTCTACCAGGTTCATTCCTAGATATTGCACTCAAAGGGCACTCAGCATAGAGTGTGAAAACTGAGTTTCCTTGAGAGCTGCTTGGAAGCCTGATGGTGTGTGAAGTTAGTGAGCCAAATGGAGTTGTTCTCCCACAAGAACCACTCGGCTGATCCTTCTTCAATATGCCCTTCACCAACATGCAGTGTTTCCTTGATTGAATTATCTCTCACACCAATATTTGCGTCTAGAGCCTTTGCATTGAGGGCTATCTGAAAACGGCTGTGGCACTGAAGTTGCCTGTGAATGTGGAGTTGGTGGCATGTGAAACCCGCATGTGGAGCATTCGTTTGTGTGGGATGCTCTGCCAGGTTCATTCCTAGATAATGCACTCAAAGGGCACTAAGCATAGAGTGTGAAAACTGAGTTTCCTTGAGAGCTGCTTGGAAGCCTGATGGTGTGTGAAGTTAGTGAGCCAAAGAAACCTTTTGGAAGCCTGATGGTGTGTGAAGTTAGTGAGCCAAATGGAGTTGTTCTCCCACAAAAACCACTCAGCTGATCCTTCTTCAATATGCCCTTCACCAACATGCAGTGTTTCCTTGATTGAATTAGCTCTCACACCAATATTTGCGTCTAGAGCCTTTGCATTGAGGGCTATCTGAAAACGGCTGTGGCGCTGAAGTTGCCTGTGGATGTGGAGTTGGTGGCATGTGAAACCCGCATGTGGAGCATTCGTTTATGTGGGATGCTCTCCAAGCTTCAATTCAGTCCTAGGCACACAAAGAACACTAAGCATAGAGTGTGAAAACTGAGTTTCCTTGAGAGCTGCTTGGAAGCCTGATGGTGTGTGAAGTTAGTGAGCCAAATGGAGTTGTTCTCCCACAAGAACCACTCGGCTGATCCTTCTTCAATATGCCCTTCACCAACATGCAGTGTTTCCTTGATTGAATTAGCTCTCACACCAATGTTTGCGTCTAGAGCCTTTGCATTGAGGGCTATCTGGAAACGGCTGTGGCGCTGAAGTTGCCTGTGAATGTGGAGTTGGTGGCATGTGAAACCCGCATGTGGAGCATTCGTTTGTGTGGGATGCTCTGCCAGGTTCATTCCTAGATAATGCTCTCAAAGGGCACTAAGCATAGAGTGTGAAAACTGAGTTTCCTTGAGAGCTGCTTGGAAGCCTGATGGTGTGTGAAGTTAGTGAGCCAAAGAAACCTTTTGGAAGCCTGATGGTGTGTGAAGTTAGTGAGCCAAATGGAGTTGTTCTCCCACAAAAACCACTCAGCTGATCCTTCTTCAATATGCCCTTCACCAACATGCAGTGTTTCCTTGATTGAATTAGCTCTCACACCAATATTTGCGTCTAGAGCCTTTGCATTGAGGGCTATCTGAAAACGGCTGTGGCGCTGAAGTTGCCTGTGAATGTGGAGTTGGTGGCATGTGAAATCCGCATGTGGAGCATTCGTTTGTGTGGGATGCTGACCAAGCTTCATTTCAGTCCTAGGCACTCAAAGGGAACTAAGCATAGAGTGTGAAAACTGAGTTTCCTTGAGAGCTGCTTGGAAGCCTGATGGTGTGTGAAGTTAGTGAGCCAAATGGAGTTGTTCTCCCACAAGAACCACTCGGCTGATCCTTCTTCAATATGCCCTTCACCAACATGCAGTGTTTCCTTGATTGAATTAGCTCTCACACCAATATTTGCGTCTAGAGCCTTTGCATTGAGGGCTATCTGAAAACGGCTGTGGCGCTGAAGTTGCCTGTGAATGTGGAGTTGGTGGCATGTGAAACCCGCATGTGGAGCATTCGTTTGTATGGGATGCTCTCCAAGCTTCATTTCAGTCCTAGGCACTCAAAGGGCACTAAGCATAGAGTGTGAAAACTGAGTTTCCTTGAGAGCTGCTTGGAAGCTTGATGGTGTGTGAAGTTAGTGAGCCAAATGGAGTTGTTCTCCCACAAGAACCACTCGGCTGATTCTTCTTCAATATGCCCTTCACCAACATGCAGTGTTTCCTTGATTGAATTAGCTCTCACACCAATATTTGCGTCTAGAGCCTTTGCATTGAGGGCTATCTGAAAACGGCTGTGGCGCTGAAGTTGCCTGTGGATGTGGAGTTGGTGGCATGTGAAACCCGCATGTGGAGCATTCGTTTATGTGGGATGCTCTCCAAGCTTCAATTCAGTCCTAGGCACACAAAGAACACTAAGCATAGAGTGTGAAAACTGAGTTTCCTTGAGAGCTGCTTGGAAGCCTGATGGTGTGTGAAGTTAGTGAGCCAAATGGAGTTGTTCTCCCACAAGAACCACTCGGCTGATCCTTCTTCAATATGCCCTTCACCAACATGCAGTGTTTCCTTGATTGAATTAGCTCTCACACCAATGTTTGCGTCTAGAGCCTTTGCATTGAGGGCTATCTGAAAACGGCTGTGGCGCTGAAGTTGCCTGTGAATGTGGAGTTGGTGGCATGTGAAACCCGCATGTGGAGCATTCGTTTGTGTGGGAGGCTCTGCCAGGTTCATTCCTAGATAATGCACTCAAAGGGCACTAAGCATAGAGTGTGAAAACTGAGTTTCCTTGAGAGCTGCTTGGAAGCCTGATGGTGTGTGAAGTTAGTGAGCCAAAGAAACCTTTTGGAAGCCTGATGGTGTGTGAAGTTAGTGAGCCAAATGGAGTTGTTCTCCCACAAGAACCACTCGGCTGATCCTTCTTCAATATGCCCTTCACCAACATGCAGTGTTTCCTTGATTGAATTAGCTCTCACACCAATATTTGCGTCTAGAGCTTTTGCATTGAGGGCTATCTGAAAACGGCTGTGGCGCTGAAGTTGCCTGTGAATGTGGAGTTGGTGGCATGTGAAATCCGCATGTGGAGCATTCGTTTGTGTGGGATGCTGACCAAGCTTCATTTCAGTCCTAGGCACTCAAAGGGAACTAAGCATAGAGTGTGAAAACTGAGTTTCCTTGAGAGCTGCTTGGAAGCCTGATGGTGTGTGAAGTTAGTGAGCCAAATGGAGTTGTTCTCCCACAAGAACCACTCGGCTGATCCTTCTTCAATATGCCCTTCACCAACATGCAGTGTTTCCTTGATTGAATTAGCTCTCACACCAATATTTGCGTCTAGAGCCTTTGCATTGAGGGCTATCTGAAAACGGCTGTGGCGCTGAAGTTGCCTGTGAATGTGGAGTTGGTGGCATGTGAAACCCGCATGTGGAGCATTCGTTTGTATGGGATGCTCTCCAAGCTTCATTTCAGTCCTAGGCACTCAAAGGGCACTAAGCATAGAGTGTGAAAACTGAGTTTCCTTGAGAGCTGCTTGGAAGCCTGATGGTGTGTGAAGTTAGTGAGCCAAATGGAGTTGTTCTCCCACAAGAACCACTCGGCTGATTCTTCTTCAATATGCCCTTCACCAACATGCAGTGTTTCCTTGATTGAATTAGCTCTCACACCAATATTTGCGTCTAGAACCTTTGCATTGAGGGCTATCTGAAAACGGCTGTGGCGCTGAAGTTGCCTCTGAATGTGGAGTTGGTGGCATGTGAAACCCGCATGTGGAGCATTCGTTTGTGTGGGATGCTCACCAAGCTTCATTTCAGTCCTAGGCACACAAAGAGCACTAAGCATAGAGTGTGAAAACTGAGTTTCCTTGAGAGCTGCTTGGAAGCCTGATGGTGTGTGAAGTTAGTGAGCCAAATGGAGTTGTTCTCCCACAAGAACCACTCGGCTGATCCTTCTTCAATATGCCCTTCACCAACATGTAGTGTTTCCTTGATTGAATTAGCTCTCACACCAATATTTGCGTCTAGAGCCTTTGCATTGAGGGCTATCTGAAAACGGCTGTGGCGCTGAAGTTGCCTGTGAATGTGGAGTTGGTGGCATGTGAAACCCGCATGTGGAGCATTCGTTTGTGTGGGATGCTCTACCAGGTTCATTCCTAGATAATGCACTCAAAGGGCACTAAGCATAGAGTGTGAAAACTGAGTTTCCTTGAGAGCTGCGTGGAAGCCTGATGGTGTGTGAAGTTAGTGAGCCAAATGGAGTTGTTCTCCCACAAGAACCACTCGGCTGATTCTTCTTCAATATGCCCTTCACCAACATGCAGTGTTTCCTTGATTGAATTAGCTCTCACACCAATATTTGCGTCTAGAGCCTTTGCATTGAGGGCTATCTGAAAACGGCTGTGGCGCTGAAGTTGCCTGTGAATGTGGAGTTGGTGGCATGTGAAACCCGCATGTGGAGCATTCGTTTGTGTGGGATGCTGACCAAGCTTCATTTCAGTCCTAGGCACTCAAAGGGCACTAAGCATAGAGTGTGAAAACTGAGTTTCCTTGAGAGCTGCTTGGAAGCCTGATGGTGTGTGAAGTTAGTGATCCAAATGGAGTTGTTCTCCCACAAGAACCACTCGGCTGATCCTTCTTCAATATGCCCTTCACCAACATGCAGTGTTTCCTTGATTGAATTAGCTCTCACACCACTATTTGCGTCTAGAGCCTTTGCATTGAGGGCTATCTGAAAACGGCTGTGGCGCTGAAGTTGCCTGTGAATGTGGAGTTGGTGGCATGTGAAACCCGCATGTGGAGCATTCGTTTATGTGGGATGCTCTGCCAGGTTCATTCCTAGATAATGCACTCAAAGGGCACTAAGCATAGAGTGTGAAAACTGAGTTTCATTGAGAGCTGCTTGGAAGCCTGATGGTGTGTGAAGTTAGTGAGCCAAATGGAGTTGTTCTCCCACAAGAACCACTCGGCTGATCCTTCTTCAATATGCCCTTCACCAACATGCAGTGTTTCCTTGATTGAATTAGCTCTCACACCAATATTTGCGTCTAGAGCCTTTGCATTGAGGGCTATCTGAAAACGGCTGTGGCGCTGAAGTTGCCTGTGAATGTGGAGTTGGTGGCATGTGAAACCCGCATGTGGAGCATTCGTTTGTGTGGGATGCTCACCAAGCTTCATTTCAGTCCTAGGCACACAAAGATCACTAAACATAGAGTGTGAAAACTGAGTTTCCTTGAGAGCTGCTTGGAAGCCTGATGGTGTGTGAAGTTAGTGAGCCAAATGGAGTTGTTCTCCCACAAGAACCACTCGGCTGATCCTGCTTCAATATGCCCTTCACCAACATGCAGTGTTTCCTTGATTGAATTAGCTCTCACACCAATATTTGCGTCTAGAGCCTTTGCATTGAGGGCTATCTGAAAACGGCTGTGGCGCTGAAGTTGCCTGTGAATGTGGAGTTGGTGGCATGTGAAACCCGCATGTGGAGCATTCGTTTGTGTGGGATGCTCTACCAGGTTCATTCCTAGATAATGCACTCAAAGGGCACTAAGCATAGAGTGTGAAAACTGAGTTTCCTTGAGAGCTGCGTGGAAGCCTGATGGTGTGTGAAGTTAGTGAGCCAAATGGAGTTGTTCTCCCACAAGAACCACTCGGCTGATCCTTCTTCAATATGCCCTTCACCAACATGCAGTGTTTCCTTGATTGAATTAGCTCTCACACCAATATTTGCGTCTAGAGCCTTTGCATTGAGGGCTATCTGAAAACGGCTGTGGCGCTGAAGTTGCCTGTGAATGTGGAGTTGGTGGCATGTGAAACCCGCATGTGGAGCATTCGTTTGTGTGGGATGCTCTACCAGGTTCATTCCTAGATAATGCACTCAAAGGGCACTAAGCATAGAGTGTGAAAACTGAGTTTCCTTGAGAGCTGCGTGGAAGCCTGATGGTGTGTGAAGTTAGTGAGCCAAATGGAGTTGTTCTCCCACAAGAACCACTCGGCTGATTCTTCTTCAATATGCCCTTCACCAACATGCAGTGTTTCCTTGATTGAATTAGCTCTCACACCAATATTTGCGTCTAGAGCCTTTGCATTGAGGGCTATCTGAAAACGGCTGTGGCGCTGAAGTTGCCTGTGAATGTGGAGTTGGTGGCATGTGAAACCCGCATGTGGAGCATTCGTTTGTGTGGGATGCTGACCAAGCTTCATTTCAGTCCTAGGCACTCAAAGGGCACTAAGCATAGAGTGTGAAAACTGAGTTTCCTTGAGAGCTGCTTGGAAGCCTGATGGTGTGTGAAGTTAGTGAGCCAAATGGAGTTGTTCTCCCACAAGAACCACTCGGCTGATCCTTCTTCAATATGCCCTTCACCAACATGCAGTGTTTCCTTGATTGAATTAGCTCTCACACCACTATTTGCGTCTAGAGCCTTTGCATTGAGGGCTATCTGAAAACGGCTGTGGCGCTGAAGTTGCCTGTGAATGTGGAGTTGGTGGCATGTGAAACCCGCATGTGGAGCATTCGTTTATGTGGGATGCTCTGCCAGGTTCATTCCTAGATAATGCACTCAAAGGGCACTAAGCATAGAGTGTGAAAACTGAGTTTCATTGAGAGCTGCTTGGAAGCCTGATGGTGTGTGAAGTTAGTGAGCCAAATGGAGTTGTTCTCCCACAAGAACCACTCGGCTGATCCTTCTTCAATATGCCCTTCACCAGCATGCAGTGTTTCCTTGATTGAATTAGCTCTCACACCAATATTTGCGTCTAGAGCCTTTGCATTGAGGGCTATCTGAAAACGGCTGTGGCGCTGAAGTTGCCTGTGAATGTGGAGTTGGTGGCATGTGAAACCCGCATGTGGAGCATTCGTTTATGTGGGATGCTCTTCAAGCTTCATTACAGTCCTAGGCACACAAAGGGCACTAAGCATAGAGTGTGAAAACTGAGTTTCCTTGAGAGCTGCTTGGAAGCCTGATGGTGTGTGAAGTTAGTGAGCCAAATGGAGTTGTTCTCCCACAAGAACCACTCGGCTGATCCTTCTTCAATATGCCCTTCACCAACATGCAGTGTTTCCTTGATTGAATTAGCTCTCACACCAATATTTGCGTCTAGAGCCTTTGCATTGAGGGCTATCTGAAAACGGCTGTGGCGCTGAAGTTGCCTGTGAATGTGGAGTTGGTGGCATGTGAAACCCGCATGTGGAGCATTCGTTTGTATGGGATGCTCACCAAGCTTCATTTCAGTCCTAGGCACACAAAGAGCACTAAACATAGAGTGTGAAAACTGAGTTTCCTTGAGAGCTGCATGGAAGCCTGATGGTGTGTGAAGTTAGTGAGCCAAATGGAGTTGTTCTCCCACAAGAACCACTCGGCTGATCCTGCTTCAATATGCCCTTCACCAACATGCAGTGTTTCCTTGATTGAATTAGCTCTCACACCAATATTTGCGTCTAGAGCCTTTGCATTGAGGGCTATCTGAAAACGGCTGTGGCGCTGAAGTTGCCTGTGAATGTGGAGTTGGTGGCATGTGAAACCCGCATGTGGAGCATTCGTTTCTGTGGGATGCTGACCAAGCTTCATTTCAGTCCTAGGCACTCAAAGGGCACTTAACTTAGAGTGTGAAAACTGAGTTTCCTTGAGAGCTGCTTGGTAGCCTGATGGTGTGTGAAGTTAGTGAGCCAAATGGAGTTGTTCTCCCACAAGAACCACTCGGCTGATCCTTCTTCAATATGCCCTTCACCAACATGCAGTGTTTCCTTGATTGAATTAGCTCTCACACCAATATTTGCGTCTAGAGCCTTTGCATTGAGGGCTATCTGAAAACGGCTGTGGCGCTGAAGTTGCCTGTGAATGTGGAGTTGGTGGCATGTGAAACCCGCATGTGGAGCATTCGTTTATGTGGGATGCTCTACCAGGTTCATTCCTAGATAATGCACTCAAAGGGCACTAAGCATAGAGTGTGAAAACTGAGTTTCCTTGAGAGCTGCTTGGAAGCCTGATGGTGTGTGAAGTTAGTGAGCCAAATGGAGTTGTTCTCCCACAAGAACCACTCGGCTGATCCTTCTTCAATATGCCCTTCACCAACATGCAGTGTTTCCTTGATTGAATTAGCTCTCACACCAATATTTGCGTCTAGAGCCTTTGCATTGAGGGCTATCTGAAAACGGCTGTGGCGCTGAAGTTGCCAGTGAATGTGGAGTTGGTGGCATGTGAAACCCGCATGTGGAGCATTCGTTTGTGTGGGATGCTCTACCATGTTCATTCCTAGATAATGCACTCAAAGGGCACTAAGCATAGAGTGTGAAAACTGAGTTTCCTTGAGAGCTGCTTGGAAGCCTGATGGTGTGTGAAGTTAGTGAGCCAAATGGAGTTGTTCTCCCACAAGAACCACTCGGCTGATCCTTCTTCAATATGCCCTTCACCAACATGCAGTGTTTCCTTGATTGAATTAGCTCTCACACCAATATTTGCGTCTAGAGCCTTTGCATTGAGGGCTATCTGAAAACGGCTGTGGCGCTGAAGTTGCCTGTGAATGTGGAGTTGGTGGCATGTGAAACCCGCAAGCGGAGCATTCGTTTGTGTGGGATGCTCACCAAGCTTCATTTCAGTCCTAGGCACACAAAGAGCACTAAGCATAGAGTGTGAAAACTGAGTTTCCTTGAGAGCTGCTTGGAAGCCTGATGGTGTGTGAAGTTAGTGAGCCAAATGGAGTTGTTCTCCCACAAGAACCACTCGGCTGATCCTTCTTCAATATGCCCTTCACCAACATGCAGTGTTTCCTTGATTGAATTAGCTCTCACACCGATATTTGCGTCTAGAGCCTTTGCATTGAGGGCTATCTGAAAACGGCTGTGGCGCTGAAGTTGCCTGTGAATGTGGAGTTGGTGGCATGTGAAACCCGCATGTGGAGCATTCGTTTGTGTGGGATGCTCTACCAGGTTCATTCCTAGATAATGCACTCAAAGGGCACTCAGCATAGAGTGTGAAAACTGAGTTTCCTTGAGAGCTGCTTGGAAGCCTGATGGTGTGTGAAGTTAGTGAGCCAAATGGAGTTGTTCTCCCACAAGAACCACTCGGCTGATTCTTCTTCAATATGCCCTTCACCAACATGCAGTGTTTCCTTGATTGAATTAGCTCTCACACCAATATTTGCGTCTAGAGCCTTTGCATTGAGGGCTATCTGAAAACGGCTGTGGCGCTGAAGTTGCCTGTGAATGTGGAGTTGGTGGCATGTGAAACCCGCATGTGGAGCATTCTTTTTTGTGGGATGCTCTACCAGGTTCATTCCTAGATAATGCACTCAAAGGGCACTAAGCATAGAGTGTGAAAACTGAGTTTCCTTGAGAGCTGCTTGGAAGCCTGATGGTGTGTGAAGTTAGTGAGCCAAAGAACCCTTTGGAAGCCTGATGGTGTGTGAAGTTAGTGAGCCAAATGGAGTTGTTCTCCCACAAGAACTACTCGGCTGATCCTTCTTCAATATGCCCTTCACCAACATGCAGTGTTTCCTTGATTGAATTAGCTCTCACACCAATATTTGCGTCTAGAGCCTTTGCATTGAGGGCTATCTGAAAACGGCTGTGGCGCTGAAGTTGCCTGTGAATGTGGAGTTGGTGGCATGTGAAACCCGCATGTGGAGCATTCGTTTATGTGGGATGCTCTCCAAGATTCATTTCAGTCCTAGGCACTCAAAGGGCACTAAGCATAGAGTGTGAAAACTGAGTTTCCTTGAGAGCTGCTTGGAAGCCTGATGGTGTGTGAAGTTAGTGAGCCAAATGGAGTTGTTCTCCCACAAGAACCACTCGGCTGATCCTTCTTCAATATGCCCTTCACCAACATGCAGTGTTTCCTTGATTGAATTAGCTCTCACACCAATATTTGCGTCTAGAGCCTTTGCATTGAGGGCTATCTGAAAACGATGTGGCGCTGAAGTTGCCTCTGAATGTGGAGTTGGTGGCATGTGAAACCCGCATGTGGAGCATTCGTTTGTGTGGGATGCTCTACCAGGTTCATTCCTAGATAATGCACTCAAAGGGCAATAAGCGTAGAGTGTGAAAACTGAGTTTCCTTGAGAGCTGCTTGGAAGCCTGATGGTGTGTGAAGTTAGTGAGCCAAATGGAGTTGTTCTCCCACAAGAACCACTCGGCTGATCCTTCTTCAATATGCCCTTCACCAACATGCAGTGTTTCCTTGATTGAATTAGCTCTCACACCAATATTTGCGTCTAGAGCCTTTGCATTGAGGGCTATCTGAAAACGATGTGGCGCTGAAGTTGCCTCTGAATGTGGAGTTGGAGGCATGTGAAACCCGCATGTGGAGCATTCGTTTGTGTGGTATGCTGACCAAGCTTCATTTCAGTCCTAGGCACACAAAGAGCACTAAGCATAGAGTGTGAAAACTGAGTTTCCTTGAGAGCTGCTTGGAAGCCTGATGGTGTGTGAAGTTAGTGAGCCAAATGGAGTTGTTCTCCCACAAGAACCACTCGGCTGATCCTTCTTCAATATGCCCTTCACCAACATGCAGTGTTTCCTTGATTGAATTATCTCTCACACCAATATTTGCGTCTAGAGCCTTTGCATTGAGGGCTATCTGAAAACGGCTGTGGCGCTGAAGTTGCCTGTGAATGTGGAGTTGGTGGCATGTGAAACCCGCATGTGGAGCATTCGTTTGTGTGGGATGCTCTACCAGGTTCATTCCTAGATAATGCACTCAAAGGGCACTCAGCATAGAGTGTGAAAACTGAGTTTCCTTGAGAGCTGCTTGGAAGCCTGAAGGTGTGTGAAGTTAGTGAGCCAAAGAACACTTTGGAAGCCTGATGGTGTGTGAAGTTAGTGAGCCAAATGGAGTTGTTCTCCCACAAGAACCACTCGGCTGATCCTTCTTCAATATGCCCTTCACCAACATGCAGTGTTTCCTTGATTGAATTAGCTCTCACACCAATATTTGCGTCTAGAGCCTTTGCATTGAGGGCTATCTGAAAACGGCTGTGGCGCTGAAGTTGCCTGTGAATGTGGAGTTGGTGGCATGTGAAACCCGCATGTGGAGCATTCGTTTATGTGGGATGCTCTCCAAGATTCATTTCAGTCCTAGGCACTCAAAGGGCACTAAGCATAGAGTGTGAAAACTGAGTTTCCTTGAGAGCTGCTTGGAAGCCTGATGGTGTGTGAAGTTAGTGAGCCAAATGGAGTTGTTCTCCCACTAGAACCACTCGGTTGATCCTTCTTCAGTATGCCCTTAACCAACATGCAGTGTTTCCTTGATTGAATTAGCTCTCACACCACTATTTGCGTCTAGACCCTTTGCATTGAGGACTATCTGAAAACGACTGTGGCGCTGAAGTTGCCTGTCAATGTGGAGTTGGTGGCATGTGAAACCCGCAAGTGGAGCATTCGTACGTGTGGGATGCTCTACCATGTTCATTCCCAGATAATTCACTCAAAGGGCACTAAGCATAGAGTGTGAAAACTGAGTTTCCTTGAGAGCTGCTTGGAAGCCTGATGGTGTGTGAAGTTAGTGAGCCAAATGGAGTTGTTCTCCCACAAGAACCACTCGGCTGATCCTTCTTCAATATGCCCTTCACCAACATGCAGTGTTTCCTTGATTGAATTAGCTCTCACACCAATATTTGCGTCTAGAGCCTTTGCATTGAGGGCTATCTGAAAACGGCTGTGGCGCTGAAGTTGCCTGTGAATGTGGAGTTGGTGGCATGTGAAACCCGCATGTGGAGCATTCGTTTGTATGGGATGCTCTCCAAGCTTCATTTCAGTCCTAGGCACACAAAGGGCACTAAGCATAGAGTGTGAAAACTGAGTTTCATTGAGAGCTGCTTGGAAGCCTGATGGTGTGTGAAGTTAGTGAGCCAAATGCAGTTGTTCTCCCACAAGAACCACTCGGCTGATCCTTCTTCAATATGCCCTTCACCAACATGCAGTGTTTTCTTGATTGAATTAGCTCTCACACCAATATTTGCGTCTAGAGCCTTTGCATTGAGGGCTATCTGAAAACGGCTGTGGCGCTGAAGTTGCCTGTGAATGTGGAGTTGGTGGCATGTGAAACCCGCATGTGGAGCATTCGTTTATGTGGGATGCTCTACCAGGTTCATTCCTAGATAATGCACTCAAAGGGCACTAAGCATAGAGTGTGAAAACTGAGTTTCCTTGAGAGCTGCTTGGAAGCCTGATGGTGTGTGAAGTTAGTAAGCCAAAGAACCCTTTGGAAGCCTGATGGTGTGTGAAGTTAGTGAGCCAAATGGAGTTGTTCTCCCACAAGAACCACTCGGCTGATCCTTCTTCAATATGCCCTTCACCAACATGCAGTGTTTCCTTGATTGAATTAGCTCTCACACCAATATTTGCGTCTAGAGCCTTTGCATTGAGGGCTATCTGAAAACAGCTGTGGCGCTGAAGTTGCCTGTGAATGTGGAGTTGGTGGCATGTGAAACCCGCATGTGGAGCATTCGTTTGTGTGGGATGCTCTACCAGGTTCATTCCTAGATAATGCACTCAAAGGGCACTAAGCATAGAGTGTGAAAACTGAGTTTCCTTGAGAGCTGCTTGGAAGCCTGATGGTGTGTGAAGTTAGTGAGCCAAATGGAGTTGTTCTCCCACAAGAACCACTCGGCTGATTCTTCTTCAATATGCCCTTCACCAACATGCAGTGTTTCCTTGATTGAATTAGCTCTCACACCAATATTTGCGTCTAGAGCCTTTGCATTGAGGGCTATCTGAAAACGGCTGTGGCGCTGAAGTTGCCTGTGAATGTGGAGTTGGTGGCATGTGAAACCCGCATGTGGAGCATTCGTTTGTGTGGGATGCTGACAAAACTTCATTTCAGTCCTAGGCACTCAAAGGGCACTAAGCATAGAGTGTGAAAACTGAGTTTCCTTGAGAGCTGCTTGGAAGCCTGATGGTGTGTGAAGTTAGTGAGCCAAATGGAGTTGTTCTCCCACAAGAACCGCTCGGCTGATCCTTCTTCAATATGCCCTTCACCAACATGCAGTGTTTCCTTGATTGAATTAGCTCTCACACCAATATTTGCGTCTAGAGCCTTTGCATTGAGGGCTATCTGAAAACGGCTGTGGCGCTGAAGTTGCCTCTGAATGTGGAGTTGGTGGCATGTGAAACCCGCATGTGGAGCATTCGTTTGTGTGGGATGCTCTCCAAGCTTCATTTCAGTCCTAGGCACACAAAGGGCACTAAGCATAGAGTGTGAAAACTGAGTTTCCTTGAGAGCTGCTTGGAAGCCTGATGGTGTGTGAAGTTAGTGAGCCAAATGGAGTTGTTCTCCCACAAGAACCACTCGGCTGATCCTTCTTCAATATGCCCTTCACCAACATGCAGTGTTTCCTTGATTGAATTAGCTCTCACACCAATATTTGCGTCTAGAGCCTTTGCATTGAGGGCTATCTGAAAACGGCTGTGGCGCTGAAGTTGCCTGTGAATGTGGAGTTGGTGGCATGTGAAACCCGCATGTGGAGCATTCGTTTATGTGGGATGCTCTCCAAGCTTCATTTCTGTCCTAGGCACACAATGGGCACTAAGTTTAGAGTGTGAAAACTGAGTTTCCTTGAGAGCTGCTTGGAAGCCTGATGTTTTGTGAAGTTAGTGAGCCAAATGGAGTTGTTCTCCCACAAGAACCACTCGGCTGATCCTTCTTCAATATGCCCTTCACCAACATGCAGTGTTTCCTTGATTGAATTAGCTCTCACACCAATATTTGCGTCTAGAGCCTTTGCATTGAGGGCTATCTGAAAACGGCTGTGGCGCTGAAGTTGCCTGTGAATGTGGAGTTGGTGGCATGTGAAACCCGCATGTGGAGCATTCGTTTGTATGCGATGCTCTCCAAGCTTCATTTCAGTCCTAGGCACTCAAAGGGCACTAAGCATAGAGTGTGAAAACTGAGTTTCCTTGACAGCTGCTTGGAAGCCTGATGGTGTGTGAAGTTAGTGAGCCAAATGGAGTTGTTCTCCCACAAGAACCACTCGGCTGATCCTTCTTCAATATGCCCTTCACCAACATGCAGTGTTTTCTTGATTGAATTAGCTCTCACACCAATATTTGCGTCTAGAGCCTTTGCATTGAGGGCTATCTGAAAAAGGCTGTGGCGCTGAAGTTGCCTGTGAATGTGGAGTTGGTGGCATGTGAAACCCGCATGTGGAGCATTCGTTTATGTGGGATGCTCTACCAGGTTCATTCCTAGATAATGCACTCAAAGGGCACTAAGCATAGAGTGTGAAAACTGAGTTTCCTTGAGAGCTGCTTGGAAGCCTGAAGGTGTGTGAAGTTAGTGAGCCAAAGAACCCTTTGGAAGCCTGATGGTGTGTGAAGTTAGTGAGCCAAATGGAGTTGTTCTCCCACAAGAACCACTCGGCTGATCCTTCTTCAATATGCCCTTCACCAACATGCAGTGTTTCCTTGATTGAATTAGCTCTCACACCAATATTTGCGTCTAGAGCCTTTGCATTGAGGGCTATCTGAAAACGGCTGTGGCGCTGAAGTTGCCTGTGAATGTGGAGTTGGTGGCATGTGAAACCCGCATGTGGAGCATTCGTTTGTGTGGGATGCTGACCAAGCTTCATTTCAGTCCTAGGCACACAAAGAGCACTAAGCATAGAGTGTGAAAACTGAGTTTCCTTGAGAGCTGCTTGGAAGCCTGATGGTGTGTGAAGTTAGTGAGCCAAATGGAGTTGTTCTCCCACAAGAACCACTCGGCTGATCCTTCTTCAATATGCCCTTCACCAACATGCAGTGTTTCCTTGATTGAATTAGCTCTCACACAAATATTTGCGTCTAGAGCCTTGGCATTGAGGGCTATCTGAAAACGGCTGTGGCGCTGAAGTTGCCTGTGAATGTGGAGTTGGTGGCATGTGAAACCCGCATGTGGAGCATTCGTTTGTGTGGGATGCTCTACCAGGTTCATTCCTAGATAATGCACTCAAAGGGCACTCAGCATAGAGTGTGAAAACTGAGTTTCCTTGAGAGCTGCTTGGAAGCCTGAAGGTGTGTGAAGTTAGTGAGCCAAAGAACACTTTGGAAGCCTGATGGTGTGTGAAGTTAGTGAGCCAAATGGAGTTGTTCTCCCACAAGAACCACTCGGCTGATCCTTCTTCAATATGCCCTTCACCAACATGCAGTGTTTCCTTGATTGAATTAGCTCTCACACCAATATTTGCGTCTAGAGCCTTTGCATTGAGGGCTATCTGATAACGGCTGTGGCGCTGAAGTTGCCTGTGAATGTGGAGTTGGTGGCATGTGAAACCCGCATGTGGAGCATTCGTTTATGTGGGATGCTCTCCAAGCTTCATTTCAGTCCTAGGCACTCAAAGGGCACTAAGCATAGAGTGTGAAAACTGAGTTTCCTTGAGAGCTGCTTGGAAGCCTGATGGTGTGTGAAGTTAGTGAGCCAAATGGAGTTGTTCTCCCACAAGAACCACTCGGCTGATCCTTCTTCAGTATGCCCTTAACCAACATGCAGTGTTTCCTTGATTGAATTAGCTCTCACACCACTATTTGCGTCTAGACCCTTTGCATTGAGGACTCTCTGAAAACGACTGTGGCGCTGAAGTTGCCTGTGAATGTGGAGTTGGTGGCATGTGAAACCCGCAAGTGGAGCATTCGTTTATGTGGGATGCTCTACCATGTTCATTCCCAGATAATGCACTCAAAGGGCACTAAGCATAGAGTGTGAAAACTGAGTTTCCTTGAGAGCTGCTTGGAAGCCTGATGGTGTGTGAAGTTAGTGAGCCAAATGGAGTTGTTCTCCCACAAGAACCACTCGGCTGATCCTTCTTCAATATGCCCTTCACCAACATGCAGTGTTTCCTTGATTGAATTAGCTCTCACACCAATATTTGCGTCTAGAGCCTTTGCATTGAGGGCTATCTGAAAACGGCTATGGCGCTGAAGTTGCCTGAGAATGTGGAGTTGGTGGCATGTGAAACCCGCATGTGGAGCATTCCTTTATGTGGCATGCTCTCCAAGCTTCATTTCAGTCCAAGGCACTCAAAGGGCACTAAGCTTAGAGTGAGAAAACTGAGTTTCCTTGAGAGCTGCTAGGAAGCCTGATGGTGTGTGAAGTTAGTGAGCCAAATGGAGTTGTTCTCCCACAAGAACCACTCGGCTGATCCTTCTTCAATATGCCCTTCACCAACATGCAGTGTTTCCTTGATTGAATTAGCTCTCACACCAACATTTGCGTCTAGAGCCTTTGCATTGAGGGCTATCTGAAAACGGCTGTGGCGCTGAAGTTGCCTGTGAATGTGGAGTTGGTGGCATGTGAAACCCGCATGTGGAGCATTCGTTTGTATGGGATGCTCTCCAAGCTTCATTTCAGTCCTAGACACACAAAGGGCACTAAGCATAGAGTGTGAAAACTGAGTTTCCTTGAGAGCTGCTTGGAAGCCTGATGGTGTGTGAAGTTAGTGAGCCAAATGGAGTTGTTCTCCCACAAGAACCACTCGGCTGATCCTTCTTCAATATGCCCTTCACCAACATGCAGTGTTTCCTTGATTGAATTAGCTCTCACACCAATATTTGCGTCTAGAGCCTTTGCATTGAGGGCTATCTGAAAAAGGCTGTGGCGCTGAAGTTGCCTGTGAATGTGGAGTTGGTGGCATGTGAAACCCGCATGTGGAGCATTCGTTTGTGTGGGATGCTCTACCAGGTTCATTCCTAGATAATGCACTCAAAGGGCACTAAGCATAGAGTGTGAAAACTGAGTTTCCTTGAGAGCTGCTTGGAAGCCTGATGGTGTGTGAAGTTAGTGAGCCAAATGGAGTTGTTCTCCCACAAGAACCACTCGGCTGATCCTTCTTCAATATGCCCTTCACCAACATGCAGTGTTTCCTTGATTGAATTAGCTCTCACACCAATATTTGCGTCTAGAGCCTTTGCATTGAGGGCTATCTGAAAACGGCTGTGGCGCTGAAGTTGCCTGTGAATGTGGAGTTGGTGGCATGTGAAACCCGCATGTGGAGCATTCGTTTGTGTGGGATGCTGACCAAGCTTCATTTCAGTCCTAGGCACACAAAGAGCACTCAGCATAGAGTGTGAAAACTGAGTTTCCTTGAGAGCTGCTTGGAAGCCTGATGGTGTGTGAAGTTAGTGAGCCAAATGGAGTTGTTCTCCCACAAGAACCACTCGGCTGATCCTTCTTCAATATGCCCTTCACCAACATGCAGTGTTTCCTTGATTGAATTAGCTCTCACACCAATATTTGCGTCTAGAGCCTTGGCATTGAGGGCTATCTGAAAACGGCTGTGGCGCTGAAGTTGCCTGTGAATGTGGAGTTGGTGGCATGTGAAACCCGCATGTGGAGCATTCGTTTGTGTGGGATGCTCTACCAGGTTCATTCCTAGATAATGCACTCAAAGGGCACTCAGCATAGAGTGTGAAAACTGAGTTTCCTTGAGAGCTGCTTGGAAGCCTGAAGGTGTGTGAAGTTAGTGAGCCAAAGAACACTTTGGAAGCCTGATGGTGTGTGAAGTTAGTGAGCCAAATGGAGTTGTTCTCCCACAAGAACCACTCGGCTGATCCTTCTTCAATATGCCCTTCACCAACATGCAGTGTTTCCTTGATTGAATTAGCTCTCACACCAATATTTGCGTCTAGAGCCTTTGCATTGAGGGCTATCTGAAAACGGCTGTGGCGCTGAAGTTGCCTGAGAATGTGGAGTTGGTGGCATGTGAAACCCGCATGTGGAGCATTTGTGTATGTGGGATGCTGACCAAGCTTCATTTCAGTCCTAGGCACTCAAAGGGCACTAAGCATAGAGTGTGAAAACTGAGTTTCCTTGAGAGCTGCTTGGAAGCCTGATGGTGTGTGAAGTTAATGAGCCAAATGGAGTTGTTCTCCCACAAGAACCACTCGGCTGATCCTTCTTCAATATGCCCTTTACCAACATGCAGTGTTTCCTTGAATGAATTAGCTCTCACACCAATATTTGCGTCTAGAGCCTTTGCATTGAGGGCTATCTGAAAACGACTGTGGCGCTGAAGTTGCCTGTGAATGTGGAGTTGGTGGCATGTGAAACCCGCATGTGGAGCATTCTTTTGTGTGGGATGCTCTACCATGTTCATTCCTAGATAATGCACTCAAAGGGCACTAAGCATAGAGTGTGAAAACTGAGTTTCCTTGAGAGCTGCTTGGAAGCCTGATGGTGTGTGAAGTTAGTGAGCCAAATGGAGTTGTTCTCCCACAAGAACCACTCGGCTGATCCTTCTTCAATATGCCCTTCACCAACATGCAGTGTTTCCTTGATTGAATTAGCTCTCACACCAATATTTGCGTCTAGAGCCTTTGCATTGAGGGCTATCTGAAAACGGCTGTGGCGCTGATGTTGCCTGTGAATGTGGAGTTGGTGGCATGTTAAACCCGCATGTGGAGCATTCGTTTGTGTGGGATGCTCTCCAAGCTTCATTTCACTCCTAGGCACTCAAAGGGCACTAAGCATAGAGTGTGAAAACTGAGTTTCCTTGAGAGCTGCTTGGAAGCCTGATGGTGTGTGAAGTTAGTGAGCCAAATGGAGTTGTTCTCCCACAAGAACCACTTGGCTGATTCTTCTTCAATATGCCCTTCACCAACATGCAGTGTTTCCTTGATTGAATTAGCTCTCACACCAATATTTGCGTCTAGAGCCTTTGCATTGAGGGCTATCTGAAAACGGCTGTGGCGCTGAAGTTGCCTGTGAATGTGGAGTTGGTGGCATGTGAAACCCGCATGTGGAGCATTCGTTTGTGTGGGATGCTCTCCAAGCTTCATTTCAGTCCTAGGCACTCAAAGGGCACTAAGCATAGAGTGTGAAAACTGAGTTTCCTTGAGAGCTGCTTGGAAGCCTGATGGTGTGTGAAGTTAGTGAGCCAAATGGAGTTGTTCTCCCACAAGAACCACTCGGCTGATCCTTCTTCAATATCCCCTTTACCAACATGCAGTGTTTCCTTGATTGAATTAGCTCTCACACCAATATTTGCATCTAGAGCCTTTGCATTGAGGGCTATCTGAAAACGGCTGTGGCGCTGAAGTTGCCTGTGAATGTGGAGTTGGTGGCATGTGAAACCCGCATGTGGAGCATTCGTTTATGTGGGATGCTCTCCAAGCTTCATTTCAGTCCTAGGCCCTCAAAGGGCACTAAACGTAGAGTGTGAAAACTTAGTTTCCTTGAGAGCTGCTTGGAAGCCTGATGGTGTGTGAAGTTAGTGAGCCAAATGGAGTTGTTCTCCCACAAGAACCACTCGGCTGATCCTTCTTCAATATGCCCTTCACCAACATGCATTGTTTCCTTGATTGAATTAGCTCTCACACCAATATTTGCGTCTAGAGCCTTTGCATTTAGGGCTATCTGAAAACGGCTGTGGCGCTGAAGTTGCCTGTGAATGTGGAGTTGGTGGCATGTGAAACCCGCAAGTGGAGCATTCGTACGTGTGGGATGCTCTACCATGTTCATTCCTAGATAATGCACTCAAAGGGCACTAAGCATAGATTGTGAAAACTGAGTTTCCTTGAGAGCTGCTTGGAAGCCTGATGGTGTGTGAAGTTAGTGAGCCAAATGGAGTTGTTCTCCCACAAGAACCACTCGGCTGATCCTTCTTCAATATGCCCTTCACCAACATGCAGTGTTTCCTTGATTGAATTAGCTCTCACACCAATATTTGCGTCTAGATCCTTTGCATTGAGGGCTATCTGAAAACGGCTGTGGCGCTGAAGTTGCCTGTGAATGTGGAGTTGGTGGCATGTGAAACCCGCATGTGGAGCATTCGTTTGTGTGGGATGCTCTACCAGGTTCATTCCTAGATAATGCACTCAAAGGGCACTAAGCATAGAGTGTGAAAACTGAGTTTCCTTGAGAGCTGCTTGGAAGCCTGATGGTGTGTGAAGTTAGTGAGCCAAATGGAGTTGTTCTCCCACAAGAATCAGTCAGCTGATCCTTCTTCAATATGCCCTTCACCAACATGCAGTGTTTCCTTGATTGAATTAGCTCTCACACCAATATTTGCGTCTAGAGCCTTTGCATTGAGGGCTATCTGAAAACGGCTGTGGCGCTGATGTTGCCTGTGAATGTGAAGTTGGTGGCATGTGAAACCCGCATGTGGAGCATTCGTTTGTGTGGGATGCTCTCCAAGATTCATTTCACTCCTAGGCACTCAAAGGGCACTAAGCATAGAGTGTGAAAACTGAGTTTCCTTGAGAGCTGCTTGGAAGCCTGATGGTGTGTGAAGTTAGTGAGCCAAATGGAGTTGTTCTCCCACAAGAACCACTCGGCTGATTCTTTTTCAATATGCCCTTCACCAACATGCAGTGTTTCCTTGATTGAATTAGCTCTCACACCAATATTTGCGTCTAGAGCCTTTGCATTGAGGGCTATCTGAAAACGACTGTGGCGCTGAAGTTGACTGTGAATGTGGAGTTGGTGGCATGTGAAACCCGCAAGTGGAGTATTCGTACGTGTGGGATGCTCTCCAAGCTTCATTTCAGTCCTAGGCACTCAAAGGGCACTAAGCATAGAGTGTGAAAACTGAGTTTCCTTGAGTGCTGCTTGGAAGCCTGATGGTGTGTGAAGTTAGTGAGCCAAATGGAGTTGTTCTCCCACAAGAACCACTCGGCTGATCCTTCTTCAATATGCCCTTCACCAACATGCAGTGTTTCCTTGATTGAATTAGCTCTCACACCAATATTTGCGTCTAGAGCCTTTGCATTGAGGGCTATCTGAAAACGGCTGTGGCGCTGAAGTTGCCTGTGAATGTGGAGTTGGTGGCATGTGAAACCCGCATGTGGAGCATTCGTTTGTGTGGGATGCTCTACCAGGTTCTTTCCTAGATAATGCACTCAAAGGGCACTAAGCATAGAGTGTGAAAACTGAGTTTCCTTGAGAGCTGCTTGGAAGCCTGATGGTGTGTGAAGTTAGTGAGCCAAATGGAGTTGTTCTCCCACAAGAACCACTCGGCTGATCCTTCTTCAATATGCCCTTCACCAACATGCAGTGTTTCCTTGATTGAATTAGCTCTCACACCAATATTTGCGTCTAGAGCCTTTGCATTGAGGGCTATCTGAAAACGGCTGTGGCGCTGAAGTTGCCTGTGAATGTGGAGTTGGTGGCATGTGAAACCCGCATGTGGAGCATTCGTTTTTGTGGGATGCTCTACCAGGTTCATTCCTAGATAATGCACTCAAAGGGCACTAAGCATAGAGTGTGAAAACGGAGTTTCCTTGAGACCTACTTGGAAGCCTGATGGTGTGTGAAGTTAGTGAGCCAAAGAACCCTTTGGAAGCCTGATGGTTTGTGAAGTTAGTGAGCCAAATGGAGTTGTTCTCCCACAAGAACCACTCGGCTGATCCTTCTTCAATATGCCCTTCACCAACATGCAGTGTTTCCTTGATTGAATTAGCTCTCACACCAATATTTGTGTCTAGAGCCTTTGCATTGAGTGCTATCTGAAAACGGCTGTGGCGCTGAAGTTGCCTGTGAATGTGGAGTTGGTGGCATGTGAAACCCGCATGTGGAGCATTCGTTTGTGTGGGATGCTCTACCAGGTTCATTCCTAGATAATGCACTCAAAGGGCACTAAGCATAGAGTGTGAAAACTGAGTTTCCTTGAGAGCTGCTTGGAAGCCTGATGCTGTGTGAAGTTAGTGAGCCAAAGAACCTTTTGGAAGCCTGATGGTGTGTGAAGTTAGTGAGCCAAATGGAGTTGTTCTCCAACAAGAACCACTCGGCTGATCCTTCTTCAATATGCCCTTCACCAACATGCAGTGTTTCCTTGATTGAATTAGCTCTCACACCAATATTTGCGTCTAGAGCCTTTGCATTGAGGGCTATCTGAAAACGGCTGTGGCGCTGAAGTTGCCTGTGAATGTGGAGTTGGTGGCATGTGAAACCCGCATGTGGAGCATTCGTTTGTGTGGGATGCTCTACCAGGTTCATTCCTAGATAATGCACTCAAAGG
This sequence comes from Ochotona princeps, assembly GCF_030435755.1. Classification (NCBI taxonomy): domain Eukaryota; kingdom Metazoa; phylum Chordata; class Mammalia; order Lagomorpha; family Ochotonidae; genus Ochotona; species Ochotona princeps. The sequence continues at coordinate 47,296 of NW_026699994.1, read as the reverse complement.
GCACTAAGCATAGAGTGTGAAAACTGAGTTTCCTTGAGAGCTGCTTGGAAGCCTGATGGTGTGTGAAGTTAGTGAGCCAAATGGAGTTGTTCTCCCACAAGAACCACTTGGCTGATTCTTCTTCAATATGCCCTTCACCAACATGCAGTGTTTCCTTGATTGAATTAGCTCTCACACCAATATTTGCGTCTAGAGCCTTTGCATTGAGGGCTATCTGAAAACGGCTGTGGCGCTGAAGTTGCCTGTGAATGTGGAGTTGGTGGCATGTGAAACCCGCATGTGGAGCATTCGTTTATGTGGGATGCTCTCCAAGCTTCATTTAGTCCTAGGCACTCAAAGGGCACTAAGCATAGAGTGTGAAAACTGAGTTTCCTTGAGAGCTGCTTGGAAGCCTGATGGTGTGTGAAGTTAGTGAGCCAAATGGAGTTGTTCTCCCACAAGAACCACTCGGCTGATCCTTCTTCAATATGCCCTTCACCAACATGCAGTGTTTCCTTGATTGAATTAGCTCTCACACCAATATTTGCGTCTAGAGCCTTTGCATTGAGGGCTATCTGAAAACGGCTGTGGCGCTGAAGTTGCCTGTGAATGTGGAGTTGGTGGCATGTGAAACCCGCATGTGGAGCATTCGTTTGTGTGGGATGCTCTACCAGGTTCATTCCTAGATAATGCACTCAAAGGGCACTAAGCATAGAGTGTGAAAACGGAGTTTCCTTGAGACCTGCTTGGAAGCCTGATGGTGTGTGAAGTTAGTGAGCCAAAGAACCCTTTGGAAGCCTGATGGTTTGTGAAGTTAGTGAGCCAAATGGAGTTGTTCTCCCACAAGAACCACTCGGCTGATCCTTCTTCAATATGCCCTTCACCAACATGCAGTGTTTCCTTGATTGAATTAGCTCTCACACCAATATTTGCGTCTAGAGCCTTTGCATTGAGTGCTATCTGAAAACGGCTGTGGCGCTGAAGTTGCCTGTGAATGTGGAATTGGTGGCATGTGAAACCCGCATGTGGAGCATTCGTTTGTGTGGGATGCTCTACCAGGTTCATTCCTAGATAATGCACTCAAAGGGAACTAAGCATAGAGTGTGAAAAATGAGTTTCCTTGAGAGCTGCTTGGAAGCCTGATGCTGTGTGAAGTTAGTGAGCCAAAGAACCTTTTGGAAGCCTGATGGTGTGTGAAGTTAGTGAGCCAAATGGAGTTGTTCTCCCACAAGAACCACTCGGCTGATCCTTCTTCAATATGCCCTTCACCAACATGCAGTGTTTCCCTGATTGAATTAGCTCTCACACCAATATTTGCGTCTAGAGCCTTTGCATTGAGGGCTATCTGAAAACGGCTGTGGCGCTGAAGTTGCCTGTGAATGTGGAGTTGGTGGCATGTGAAACCCGCATGTGGAGCATTCGTTTGTGTGGGATGCTCTACCAGGTTCATTCCTAGATAATGCACTCAAAGGGCACTAAGCATAGAGTGTGAAAAACTGAGTTTCCTTGAGAGCTGCTTGGAAGCCTGATGGTGTGTGAAGTTAGTGAGCCAAATGGAGTTGTTCTCCCACAAGAACCACTCGGCTGATCCTTCTTCAATATGTCCTTCACCAACATGCAGTGTTTCCTTGATTGAATTAGCTCTCACACCAATATTTGCGTCTAGAGCCTTTGCATTGAGGGCTATCTGAAAACGGCTGTGGCGCTGAAGTTGCCTGTGAATGTGGAGTTGGTGGCATGTGAAACCCGCATGTGGAGCATTCGTTTATGTGGGATGCTCTCCAAGCTTCATTTCAGTCCTAGGCACTCAAAGGGCACTAAGCATAGAGTGTGAAAACTGAGTTTCCTTGAGAGCTGCTTGGAAGCCTGATGCTGTGTGACGTTAGTGAGCCAAATGGAGTTGTTCTCCCACAAGAACCACTCGGCTGATCCTTCTTCAATATGCCCTTCACCAACATGCAGTGTTTCCTTGATTGAATTAGCTCTCACACCAATATTTGCGTCTAGAGCCTTTGCATTGAGGGCTATCTGAAAACGGCTGTGGCGCTGAAGTTGCCTGTGAATGTGGAGTTGGTGGCATGTGAAACCCGCATGTGGAGCATTCGTTTGTGTGGGATGCTCTACCAGGTTCATTCCTAGATAATGCACTCAAAGGGCACTAAGCATAGAGTGTGAAAACTGAGTTTCCTTGAGAGCTGCTTGGAAGCCTGATGGTGTGTGAAGTTAGTGAGCCAAATGGAGTTGTTCTCCCACAAGAACCACTCGGCTGATCCTTCTTCAATATGCCCTTCACCAACATGCAGTGTTTCCTTGATTGAATTAGCTCTCACACCAATATTTGAGTCTAGAGCCTTTGCATTGAGGGCTATCTGAAAACGGCTGTGGCGCTGAAGTTGCCTGTGAATGTGGAGTTGCTGGCATGTGAAACCCGCATCTGGAGCATTCGTTTGTGTGGGATGCTCTACCAGGTTCATTCCTAGATAATGCACTCAAAGGGCACTAAGAATAGAGTGTGAAAAATGAGTTTCCTTGAGAGCTGCTTAGAAGCCTGATGGTTTGTGAAGTTAGTGAGCCAAAGAACCCTTTGGAAGCCTGATGGTGTGTGAAGTTAGTGAGCCAAATGGAGTTGTTCTCCCACAAGAACCACTCGGCTGATCCTTCTTCAATATGCCCTTCACCAACATGCAGTGTTTCCTTGATTGAATTAGCTCTCACACCAATATTTGCGTCTAGAGCCTTTGCATTGAGTGCTATCTGAAAACGGCTGTGGCGCTGAAGTTGCCTGTGAATGTGGAGTTGGTGGCATGTGAAACCCGCATGTGGAGCATTCGTTTGTGTGGGATGCTCTACCAGGTTCATTCCTAGATAATGCACTCAAAGGGCACTAAGCATAGAGTGTGAAAAATGAGTTTCCTTGAGAGCTGCTTGGAAGCCTGATGCTGTGTGAAGTTGTTGAGCCAAAGAACCTTTTTGAAGCCTGATGGTGTGTGAAGTTAGTGAGCCAAATGGAGTTGTTCTCCCACAAGAACCACTCGGCTGATCCTTCTTCAATATGCCCTTCAACAAAATGCAGTGTTTCCTTGATTGAATTAGCTCTCACACCAATATTTGCGTCTAGAGCCTTTGCATTGAGGGCTATCTGAAAACAGCTGTGGCGCTGAAGTTGCCTGTGAATGTGGAGTTGGTGGCATGTGAAACCCGCATGTGGAGCATTCGTTTGTGTGGGATGCTCTACCAGGTTCATTCCTAGATAATGCACTCAAAGGGCACTAAGAATAGAGTGTGAAAAATGGGTTTCCTTGAGAGCTGCTTGGAAGCCTGATGGTGTGTGAAGTTAGTGAGCCAAAGAAGCCTTTGGAAGCCTGATGGTGTGTGAAGTTAGTGAGCCAAAGAACCCATTGGAAGCCTGATGGTGTGTGAAGTTAGTGAGCCAAATGGAGTTGTTCTCCCACAAGAACCACTCGGCTGATCCTTCTTCAATATGCCCTTCACCAACATGCAGTGTTTCCCTGATTGAATTAGCTCTCACACCAATATTTGCGTCTAGAGCCTTTGCATTGAGGGCTATCTGAAAACGGCTGTGGCGCTGAAGTTGCCTGTGAATGTGGAGTTGGTGGCATGTGAAACCCGCATGTGGAGCATTCGTTTGTGTGGGATGCTCTACCAGGTTCATTCCTAGATAATGCACTCAAAGGGCACTAAGCATAGAGTGTGAAAACTGAGTTTCCTTGAGAGCTGCTTGGAAGCCTGATGGTGTGTGAAGTTAGTGAGCCAAATGGAGTTGTTCTCCCACAAGAACCACTCGGCTGATCCTTCTTCAATATGTCCTTCACCAACATGCAGTGTTTCCTTGATTGAATTAGCTCTCACACCAATATTTGCGTCTAGAGCCTTTGCATTGAGGGCTATCTGAAAACGGCTGTGGCGCTGAAGTTGCCTGTGAATGTGGAGTTGGTGGCATGTGAAACCCGCATGTGGAGCATTCGTTTATGTGGGATGCTCTCCAAGCTTCATTTCAGTCCTAGGCACTCAAAGGGCACTAAGCATAGAGTGTGAAAACTGAGTTTCCTTGAGAGCTGCTTGGAAGCCTGATGCTGTGTGACGTTAGTGAGCCAAATGGAGTTGTTCTCCCACAAGAACCACTCGGCTGATCCTTCTTCAATATGCCCTTCACCAACATGCAGTGTTTCCTTGATTGAATTAGCTCTCACACCAATATTTGAGTCTAGAGCCTTTGCATTGAGGGCTATCTGAAAACGGCTGTGGCGCTGAAGTTGCCTGTGAATGTGGAGTTGGTGGCATGTGAAACCCGCATGTGGAGCATTCGTTTGTGTGGGATGCTCTACCAGGTTCATTCCTAGATAATGCACTCAAAGGGCACTAAGCATAGAGTGTGAAAACTGAGTTTCCTTGAGAGCTGCTTGGAAGCCTGATGGTGTGTGAAGTTAGTGAGCCAAATGGAGTTGTTCTCCCACAAGAACCACTCGGCTGATCCTTCTTCAATATGCCCTTCACCAACATGCAGTGTTTCCTTGATTGAATTAGCTCTCACACCAATATTTGAGTCTAGAGCCTTTGCATTGAGGGCTATCTGAAAACGGCTGTGGCGCTGAAGTTGCCTGTGAATGTGGAGTTGCTGGCATGTGAAACCCGCATCTGGAGCATTCGTTTGTGTGGGATGCTCTACCAGGTTCATTCCTAGATAATGCACTCAAAGGGCACTAAGAATAGAGTGTGAAAAATGAGTTTCCTTGAGAGCTGCTTGGAAGCCTGATGGTTTGTGAAGTTAGTGAGCCAAAGAACCCTTTGGAAGCCTGATGGTGTGTGAAGTTAGTGAGCCAAATGGAGTTGTTCTCCCACAAGAACCACTCGGCTGATCCTTCTTCAATATGCCCTTCACCAACATGCAGTGTTTCCTTGATTGAATTAGCTCTCACACCAATTTTTGCGTCTAGAGCCTTTGCATTGAGTGCTATCTGAAAACGGCTGTGGCGCTGAAGTTGCCTGTGAATGTGGAGTTGGTGGCATGTGAAACCCGCATGTGGAGCATTCGTTTGTGTGGGATGCTCTACCAGGTTCATTCCTAGATAATGCACTCAAAGGGCACTAAGCATAGAGTGTGAAAAATGAGTTTCCTTGAGAGCTGCTTGGAAGCCTGATGCTGTGTGAAGTTGTTGAGCCAAAGAACCTTTTTGAAGCCTGATGGTGTGTGAAGTTAGTGAGCCAAATGGAGTTGTTCTCCCACAAGAACCACTCGGCTGATCCTTCTTCAATATGCCCTTCAACAAAATGCAGTGTTTCCTTGATTGAATTAGCTCTCACACCAATATTTGCGTCTAGAGCCTTTGCATTGAGGGCTATCTGAAAACAGCTGTGGCGCTGAAGTTGCCTGTGAATGTGGAGTTGGTGGCATGTGAAACCCGCATGTGGAGCATTCGTTTGTGTGGGATGCTCTACCAGGTTCATTCCTAGATAATGCACTCAAAGGGCACTAAGAATAGAGTGTGAAAAATGGGTTTCCTTGAGAGCTGCTTGGAAGCCTGATGGTGTGTGAAGTTAGTGAGCCAAAGAAGCCTTTGGAAGCCTGATGGTGTGTGAAGTTAGTGAGCCAAAGAACCTATTGGAAGCCTGATGGTGTGTGACGTTAGTGAGCCAAATGGAGTTGTTCTCCCACAAGAACCACTCGGCTGATCCTTCGTCAATATGCCCTTCACCAACATGCAGTGTTTCCTTGATTGAATTAGCTCTCACACCAATATTTGCGTCTAGAGCCTTTGCATTGAGGGCTATCTTAAAACGGCTGTGGCGCTGAAGTTGCCTGTGAATGTGGAGTTGGTGGCATGTGAAACCATCATGTGGAGCATTCGTTTGTTGGGATGCTCTACCAGGTTCATTCCTAGATAATGCACTCAAAGGGCACTAAGCATAGAGTGTGAAATCTGAGTTTCCTTGAGAGCTGCTTGGAAGCCTGATGGTGTGTGAAGTTAGTAAGCCAAATGGAGTTGTTCTCCCACAAGAACCACTCGGCTGATTCTTCTTCAATATGCCCTTCACCAACATGCAGTGTTTCCTTGATTGAATTAGCTCTCACACCAATATTTGCGTCTAGAGCCTTTGCATTGAGGGCTATCTGAAAACGGCTGTGGCGCTGAAGTTGCCTGTGAATGTGGAGTTGGTGGCATGTGAAACCCACATGTGGAGCATTCGTTTATGTGGGATGCTCTCCAAGCTTCATTTCAGTCCTAGGCACTCAAAGGGCACTAAGAATAGAGTTTGAAAAATGAGTTTCCTTGAGAGCTGCTTGGAAGCCTGATGGTGTGTGAAGTTAGTGAGCCAAATGGAGTTGTTCTCCACAAGAACCACTCGGCTGATCCTTCTTTAGTATGCCCTTAACCAACATGCAGTGTTTCCTTGATTGAATTAGCTCTCACACCACTATTTGCGTCTAGAGCCTTTGCATTGAGGGCTATCTGAAAACGGCTGTGGCGCTGAAGTTGCCTGTGAATGTGGAGTTGGTGGCATGTGAAACCCGCAAGTGGAGCATTCGTACGTGTGGGATGCTCTACCATGTTCATTCCTAGATAATGGACTCAAAGGGCACTAAGCATAGAGTGTGAAAACTGAGTTTCCTTGAGAGCTGCTTGGAAGCCTGATGGTGTGTGAAGTTAGTGAGCCAAAGAACCCTTTGGAAGCCTTATGGTGTGTGAAGTTAGTGAACCAAATGGAGTTGTTCTCCCACAAGAACCACTCGGCTGATCCTTCTTCAATATGCCCTTCACCAACATGCAGTGTTTCCTTGATTGAATTAGCTCTCACACCAATATTTGCGTCTAGAGGCTTTGCATTGAGGGCTATCTGAAAACAGCTGTGGCGCTGAAGTTGCCTGTGAATGTGGAGTTGGTGGCATGTGAAACCCGCATGTGGAGCATTCGTTTATGTGGGATGCTGACCAAGCTTCATTTCAGTCCTAGGCACTCAAATAGCACTAAGCATAGCGTGTGAAAACTGAGTTTCCTTGAGAGGTGCTTGGAAGCCTGATGGTGTGTGAAGTTAGTGAGCCAAATGTAGTTGTTCTCCCACAAGAACCACTCGGCTGATCCTTCTTCAATATGCCCTTCACCAACATGCCGTGTTTCCTTAATTGAATTAGCTCTCACAACAATATTTGCGTCTAGAGCCTTTGCATTGAGGGCTATCTGAAAACGGCTGTGGCGCTGAAGTTGCCTGTGAATGTGGAGTTGGTGGCGTGTGAAACCCACATGTGGAGCATTCGTTTATATGGGATGCTCTCCAATCTTCATTTCAGTCCTTGGCACTCAAAGGGCACTAAGCATAGAGTGTGAAAACTGAGTTTCCTTGAGAGCTGCTTGGAAGCCTGATGGTGTGTGAAGTTAGTGAGCCAAATGGAGTTGTTCTCCCACAAGAACCACTCGGCTGATCCTTCTTCAATATGCCCTTCACCAACATGCAGTGTTTCCCTGATTGAATTAGCTCTCACACCAATATTTGAGTCTAGAGCCTTTGCATTGAGGGCTATCTGAAAACGGCTGTGGCGCTGAAGTTGCCTGTGAATGTGGAGTTGCTGGCATGTGAAACCCGCATGTGGAGCATTCGTTTGTGTGGGATGCTCTACCAGGTTCATTCCTAGATAATGCACTCAAAGGGCAGTAAGAATAGAGTGTGAAAAATGAGTTTCCTTGAGAGCTGCTTGGAAGCCTGATGGTGTGTGAAGTTAGTGAGCCAAAGAACCCTTTGGAAGCCTGATGGTGTGTGAAGTTAGTGAGCCAAAGAACCCTTTGGAAGCCTGATGGTGTGTGAAGTTAGTGATCCAAATGGAGTTGTTCTCCCACAAGAACCACTCGGCTGATCCTTCTTCAATATGCCCTTCACCAACATGCAGTGTTTCCTTGATTGAATTAGCTCTCACACCAATATTTGCGTCTAGAGCCTTTGCATTGAGGGCTATCTTAAAACGGCTGTGGCGCTGAAGTTGCCTGTGAATGTGGAGTTGGTGGCATGTGAAACCCGCATGTGGAGCATTCGTTTGTGTGGGATGCTCTACCAGGTTCATTCCTAGATAATGCACTCAAAGGGCACTAAGAATAGAGTGTGAAAAATGAGATTCCTTGAGAGCTGCTTGGAAGCCTGATGCTGTCTGAAGTTAGTGAGCCAAAGAACCCTTTGGAAGCCTGATGGTGTGTGAAGTTAGTGAGCCAAAGAACCCTTTGGAAGCCTGATGGTGTGTGAAGTTAGTGAGCCAAATGGAGTTGTTCTCCCACAAGAACCACTCGGCTGATCCTTCTTCAATATGCCCTTCACCATCATGCAGTGTTTCCTTGATTGAATTAGCTCTCACACCAATATTTGCGTCTAGAGCCTTTGCATTGAGGGCTATCTGAAAACAGCTGTGGCGCTGAAGTTGCCTGTGAATGTGGAGTTGGTGGCATGTGAAAATCGCATGTGGAGCATTCGTTTATGTGGGATGCTGACCAAGCTTCATTTCAGTCCTAGGCACTCAAAGAGCACTAAGCATAGCGTGTGAAAACTGAGTTTCCTTGAGAGGTGCTTGGAAGCCTGATGGTGTGTGAAGTTAGTGAGCCAAATGGAGTTGTTCTCCCACAAGAACCATTCGGCTGATCCTTCTTCAATATGCCCTTCACCAACATGCCGTGTTTCCTTGATTGAATTAGCTCTCACAACAATATTTGCGTCTAGAGCCTTTGCATTGAGGGCTATCTGAAAACGGCTGTGGCGCTGAAGTTGCCTGTGAATGTGGAGTTGGTGGCATGTGAAACCATCATGTGGAGCATTCGTTTGTTGGGATGCTCTACCAGGTTCATTCCTAGATAATGCACTCAAAGGGCACTAAGCATAGAGTGTGAAATCTGAGTTTCCTTGAGAGCTGCTTGGAAGCCTGATGGTGTGTGAAGTTAGTGAGCCAAAGAACCCTTTGGAAGCCTGATGGTGTGTGAAGTTAGTGAACCAAATGGAGTTGTTCTCCCACAAGAACCACTCGGCTGATCCTTCTTCAATATGCCCTTCACCAACATGCAGTGTTTCCTTGATTGAATTAGCTCTCACACCAATATTTGCGTCTAGAGGCTTTGCATTGAGGGCTATCTGAAAACGGCTGTGGCGCTGAAGTTGCCTGTGAATGTGGAGTTGGTGGCATGTGAAACCCGCATGTGGAGCATTCGTTTATGTGGGATGCTGACCAAGCTTCATTTCAGTCCTAGGCACTCAAATAGCACTAAGCATAGCGTGTGAAAACTGAGTTTCCTTGAGAGGTGCTTGGAAGCCTGATGGTGTGTGAAGTTAGTGAGCCAAATGTAGTTGTTCTCCCACAAGAACCACTCGGCTGATCCTTCTTCAATATGCCCTTCACCAACATGCCGTGTTTCCTTGATTGAATTAGCTCTCACAACAATATTTGCGTCTAGAGCCTTTGCATTGAGGGCTATCTGAAAACGGCTGTGGCGCTGAAGTTGCCTGTGAATGTGGAGTTGGTGGCGTGTGAAACCCACATGTGGAGCATTCGTTTATATGGGATGCTCTCCAATCTTCATTTCAGTCCTTGGCACTCAAAGGGCACTAAGCATAGAGTGTGAAAACTGAGTTTCCTTGAGAGCTGCTTGGAAGCCTGATGGTGTGTGAAGTTAGTGAGCCAAATGGAGTTGTTCTCCCACAAGAACCACTCGGCTGATCCTTCTTCAATATGCCCTTCACCAACATGCAGTGTTTCCCTGATTGAATTAGCTCTCACACCAATATTTGAGTCTAGAGCCTTTGCATTGAGGGCTATCTGAAAACGGCTGTGGCGCTGAAGTTGCCTGTGAATGTGGAGTTGCTGGCATGTGAAACCCGCATGTGGAGCATTCGTTTGTGTGGGATGCTCTACCAGGTTCATTCCTAGATAATGCACTCAAAGGGCAGTAAGAATAGAGTGTGAAAAATGAGTTTCCTTGAGAGCTGCTTGGAAGCCTGATGGTGTGTGAAGTTAGTGAGCCAAAGAACCCTTTGGAAGCCTGATGGTGTGTGAAGTTAGTGAGCCAAAGAACCCTTTGGAAGCCTGATGGTGTGTGAAGTTAGTGAGCCAAATGGAGTTGTTCTCCCACAAGAACCACTCGGCTGATCCTTCTTCAATATGCCCTTCACCAACATGCAGTGTTTCCTTGATTGAATTAGCTCTCACACCAATATTTGCGTCTAGAGCCTTTGCATTGAGGGCTATCTTAAAACGGCTGTGGCGCTGAAGTTGCCTGTGAATGTGGAGTTGGTGGCATGTGAAACCCGCATGTGGAGCATTCGTTTGTGTGGGATGCTCTACCAGGTTCATTCCTAGATAATGCACTCAAAGGGCACTAAGAATAGAGTGTGAATAATGAGATTCCTTGAGAGCTGCTTGGAAGCCTGATGCTGTCTGAAGTTAGTGAGCCAAAGAACCCTTTGGAAGCCTGATGGTGTGTGAAGTTAGTGAGCCAAAGAACCCTTTGGAAGCCTGATGGTGTGTGAAGTTAGTGAGCCAAATGGAGTTGTTCTCCCACAAGAACCACTCGGCTGATCCTTCTTCAATATGCCCTTCACCAACATGCAGTGTTTCCTTGATTGAATTAGCTCTCACACCAATATTTGCGTCTAGAGCCTTTGCATTGAGGGCTATCTGAAAACAGCTGTGGCGCTGAAGTTGCCTGTGAATGTGGAGTTGGTGGCATGTGAAAATCGCATGTGGAGCATTCGTTTATGTGGGATGCTGACAAAGCTTCATTTCAGTCCTAGGCACTCAAAGAGCACTAAGCATAGCGTGTGAAAACTGAGTTTCCTTGAGAGGTGCTTGGAAGCCTGATGGTGTGTGAAGTTAGTGAGCCAAATGGAGTTGTTCTCCCACAAGAACCATTCGGCTGATCCTTCTTCAATATGCCCTTCACCAACATGCCGTGTTTCCTTGATTGAATTAGCTCTCACAACAATATTTGCGTCTAGAGCCTTTGCATTGAGGGCTATCTGAAAACGGCTGTGGCGCTGAAGTTGCCTGTGAATGTGGAGTTGGTGGCATGTGAAACCCGCATGTGGAGCATTCGTTTGTGTGGGATGCTGACCAAGCTTCATTTCAGTCTTAGGCACACAAAGAGCACTAAGCATAGAGTGTGAAAACTGAGTTTCCTTGAGAGCTGCTTGGAAGCCTGATGGTGTGTGAAGTTAGTGAGCCAAATGGAGTTGTTCTCCCACAAGAACCACTCGGCTGATCCTTCTTCAATATGCCCTTCACCAACATGCAGTGTTTCCTTGATTGAATTAGCTCTCACACCAATATTTGCGTCTAGAGCCTTTGCATTGAGGGCTATCTGAAAACGGCTGTGGCGCTGAAGTTGCCTGTGAATGTGGAGTTGGTGGCATGTGAAACCCGCATGTGGAGCATTCGTTTGTGTGGGATGCTCTACCAGGTTCATTCCTAGATAATGCACTCAAAGGGCACTAAGCATAGAGTGTGAAAACTGAGTCTCCTTGAGAGCTGCTTAGAAGCCTGATGGTGTGTGAAGTTAGTGAGCCAAATGGAGTTGTTCTCCCACAAGAACCACTCGGCTGATCCTTCTTCAATATGCCCTTCACCAACATGCAGTGTTTCCTTGATTGAATTAGCTCTCACACCAATATTTGAGTCTAGAGCCTTTGCATTGAGGGCTATCTGAAAACGGCTGTGGCGCTGAAGTTGCCTGTGAATGTGGAGTTGCTGGCATGTGAAACCCGCATGTGGAGCATTCGTTTGTGTGGGATGCTCTACCAGGTTCATTCCTAGATAATGCACTCAAAGGGCACTAAGAATAGAGTGTGAAAAATGAGTTTCCTTGAGAGCTGCTTGGAAGCCTGATGGTGTGTGAAGTTAGTGAGCCAAAGAACCCTTTGGAAGCCTGATGGTGTGTGAAGTTAGTGAGCCAAAGAACCCTTTGGAAGCCTGATGGTGTGTGAAGTTAGTGAGCCAAATGGAGTTGTTCTCCCACAAGAACTACTCGGCTGATCCTTCTTCAATATGCCCTTCACCAACATGCAGTGTTTCCTTGATTGAATTAGCTCTCACACCAATATTTGCGTCTAGAGCCTTGGCATTGAGGGCTATCTGAAAACGGCTGTGGCGCTGAAGTTGCCTGTGAATGTGGAGTTGGTGGCATGTGAAACCCGCCTGTGGAGCATTCGTTTATGTGGGATGCTCTCCAAGCTTCATTTCAGTCCTAGGCACTCAAAGGGCACTAAGAATAGAGTGTGAAAAATGAGTTTCCTTGAGAGCTGCTTGGAAGCCTGATGGTGTGTGAAGTTAGTGAGCCAAATGGTGTTGTTCTCCCACAAGAACCACTCGGCTGATTCTTCTTCAATATGCCCTTCACCAACATGCAGTGTTTCCATGATTGAATTAGCTCTCACACCAATATTTGCGTCTAGAGCCTTTGCATTGAGGGCTATCTGAAAACGGCTGTGGCGCTGAAGTTGCCTGTGAATGTGGAGTTGGTGGCATGTGAAACCCGCATGTGGAGCATTCGTTTATGTGGGATGCTCTCCAAGCTTCATTTCAGTCCTAGGCCTTCAAAGGGCACTAAGAATAGAGTGTGAAAATTGAGTTTCCTTGAGAGCTGCTTGGAAGCCTGATGGTGTGTGAAGTTAGTGAGCCAAATGGAGTTGTTCTCCCACAAGAACCACTCGGCTGATCCTTCTTTAGTAGGCCCTTAACCAACATGCAGTGTTTCCTTGATTGAATTAGCTCTCACACCACTATTTGCGTCTAGAGCCTTTGCATTGAGGGCTATCTGAAAATGACTGTGGCGCTGAAGTTGCCTGTGAATGTGGAGTTGGTGGCATGTGAAACCCGCAAGTGGAGCATTCGTATGTGTGGGATGCTCTACCATGTTCATTCCTAGATAATGCACTCAAAGGGCACTAAGCATAGAGTGTGAAAAATGAGTTTCCTTGAGAGCTGCTTGGAAGCCTGATGGTGTGTGAAGTTAGTGATCCAAATGGAGTTGTTCTCCCACAAGAACCACTCGGCTGATCCTTCTTCAATATGCCCTTCACCAACATGCAGTGTTTCCTTGATTGAATTAGCTCTCACACCAATATTTGAGTCTAGAGCCTTTGCATTGAGGGCTATCTGAAAACGGCTGTGGCGCTGAAGTTGCCTGTAAATGTGGAGTTGGTGGCATGTGAAACCGGCATGTGGAGCATTCGTTTGTGTGGGATGCTCTACCAGGTTCATTCCTAGATAATGCACTCAAAGGGCACTAAGAATAGAGTGTGAAAAATGAGTTTCCTTGAGAGCTGCTTGGAAGCCTGATGGTGTGTGAAGTTAGTGAGCCAAAGAACCCTTTGGAAGCCTAATGGTGTGTGAAGTTAGTGAGCCAAAGAACCCTTTGGAAGCCTGATGGTGTGTGAAGTTAGTGAGCCAAATGGTGTTGTTCTCCCACAAGAACCACTCGGCTGATCTTTCTTCAATATGCCCTTCACCAACATGCAGTGTTTCCTTGATTGAATTAGCTCTCACACCAATATTTGCGTCTAGAGCCTTTGCATTGAGGGCTATCTGAAAACAGCTGTGGCGCTGAAGTTGCCTGTGAATGTGGAGTTGGTGGCATGTGAAAATCGCATGTGGAGCATTCGTTTATGTGGGATGCTGACCAAGCTTCATTTCAGTCCTAGGCACTCAAAGAGCACTAAGCATAGCGTGTGAAAACTGAGTTTCCTTGAGAGGTGCTTGGAAGCCTGATGGTGTGTGAAGTTAGTGAGCCAAATGGAGTTGTTCTCCCACAAGAACCACTCGGCTGATCCTTCTTCAATATGCCCTTCACCAACATGCCGTGTTTCCTTGATTGAATTAGCTCTCACAACAATATTTGCGTCTAGAGCCTTTGCATTGAGGGCTATCTGAAAACGGCTGTGGCGCTGAAGTTGCCTGTGAATGTGGAGTTGGTGGCATGTGAAACCCGCATGTGGAGCATTCGTTTGTGTGGGATGCTGACCAAGCTTCATTTCAGTCCTAGGCACACAAAGAGCACTAAGCATAGAGTGTGAAAACTGAGTTTCCTTGAGAGCTGCTTGGAAGCCTGATGGTGTGTGAAGTTAGTGAGCCAAATGGAGTTGTTGTCCCACAAGAACCACTCAGCTGATCCTTCTTCAATATGCCCTTCACCAACATGCAGTGTTTCCTTGATTGAATAAGCTCTCACACCAATATTTGCGTCTAGAGCCTTTGCATTGAGGGCTATCTGAAAACGGCTGTGGCGCTGAAGTTGCCTGTGAATGTGGAGTTGGTGGCGTGTGAAACCCGCATGTGGAGCATTCGTTTGTGTGGGATGCTCTCCAAGCTTCATTTCAGTCCTTGGCACTCAAAGGGCACTAAGCATAGAGTGTGAAAACTGAGTTTCCTTGAGAGCTGCTTGGAAGCCTGATGGTGTGTGAAGTTAGTGAGCCAAATGGAGTTGTTCTCCCACAAGAACCACTCGGCTGATCCTTCTTCAATATGCCCTTCACCAACATGCAGTGTTTCCTTGATTGAATTAGCTCTCACACCAATATTTGCGTCTAGAGCCTTTGCATTGAGGGCTATCTGAAAACGGCTGTGGCGCTGAAGTTGCCTGTGAATGTGGAGTTGGTGGCATGTGAAACCCGCATGTGGAGCATTCGTTTGTGTGGGATGCTCTTCCAGGTTCATTTCAATCCTAGCCATACAAAGGGCACTAAGCATAGAGTGTGAAAACTGAGTTTCCTTGAGAGCTGCTTGGAAGCCTGATGGTGTGTGAAGTTAGTGAGCCAAATGGAGTTGTTCTCCCACAAGATCCACTCGGCTGATCCTTCTTCAATGTGCCCTTTACCAACATGCAGTGTTTCCTTGATTGAATTAGCTCTCACACCAATATTTGCGTCTAGAGCCTTTGCATTGAGGGCTATCTGAAAACGGCTGTGGCGCTGAAGTTGCCTGTGAATGTGGAGTTGGTGGCATGTGAAACCCGCATGTGGAGCATTCGTTTATGTGGGATGCTGACCAAGATTCATTTCAGTCCTAGGCACTCAAAGAGCACTAAGCATAGCGTGTGAAAACTGAGTTTCCTTGAGAGGTGCTTGGAAGCCTGATGGTGTGTGAAGTTAGTGAGCCAAATGGAGTTGTTCTCCCACAAGAACCACTCGGCTGATCCTTCTTCAATATGCCCTTCACCAACATGCCGTGTTTCCTTGATTGAATTAGCTCTCACAACAATATTTGCGTCTAGAGCCTTTGCATTGAGGGCTATCTGAAAACGGCTGTGGCGCTGAAGTTGCCTGTGAATGTGGAGTTGGTGGCATGTGAAACCCGCATGTGGAGCATTCGTTTGTGTGGGATGCTCTCCAAGCTTCATTTCAGTCCTAGGCACACAAAGAGCACTAAGCATAGAGTGTGAAAACTGAGCTTCCTTGAGAGCTGCTTGGAAGCCTGATGGTGTGTGAAGTTAGTGAGCCAAATGGAGTTGTTCTCCCACAAGAACCACTCGGCTGATCCTTCTTCAATATGCCCTTCACCAACATGCAGTGTTTCCTTGATTGAATTAGCTCTCACACCAATATTTGCGTCTAGAGCCTTTGCATTGAGGGCTATCTTAAAACGGCTGTGGCGCTGAAGTTGCCTGTGAATGTGGAGTTGGTGGCATGTGAAACCCGCATGTGGAGCATTCGTTTGTGTGGGATGCTCTACCAGGTTCATTCCTAGATAATGCACTCAAAGGGCACTAAGAATAGAGTGTGAATAATGAGATTCCTTGAGAGCTGCTTGGAAGCCTGATGCTGTCTGAAGTTAGTGAGCCAAAGAACCCTTTGGAAGCCTGATGGTGTGTGAAGTTAGTGAGCCAAAGAACCCTTTGGAAGCCTGATGGTGTGTGAAGTTAGTGAGCCAAATGGAGTTGTTCTCCCACAAGAACCACTCGGCTGATCCTTCTTCAATATGCCCTTCACCAACATGCAGTGTTTCCTTGATTGAATTAGCTCTCACACCAATATTTGCGTCTAGAGCCTTTGCATTGAGGGCTATCTGAAAACAGCTGTGGCGCTGAAGTTGCCTGTGAATGTGGAGTTGGTGGCATGTGAAAATCGCATGTGGAGCATTCGTTTATGTGGGATGCTGACAAAGCTTCATTTCAGTCCTAGGCACTCAAAGAGCACTAAGCATAGCGTGTGAAAACTGAGTTTCCTTGAGAGGTGCTTGGAAGCCTGATGGTGTGTGAAGTTAGTGAGCCAAATGGAGTTGTTCTCCCACAAGAACCATTCGGCTGATCCTTCTTCAATATGCCCTTCACCAACATGCCGTGTTTCCTTGATTGAATTAGCTCTCACAACAATATTTGCGTCTAGAGCCTTTGCATTGAGGGCTATCTGAAAACGGCTGTGGCGCTGAAGTTGCCTGTGAATGTGGAGTTGGTGGCATGTGAAACCCGCATGTGGAGCATTCGTTTGTGTGGGATGCTGACCAAGCTTCATTTCAGTCTTAGGCACACAAAGAGCACTAAGCATAGAGTGTGAAAACTGAGTTTCCTTGAGAGCTGCTTGGAAGCCTGATGGTGTGTGAAGTTAGTGAGCCAAATGGAGTTGTTCTCCCACAAGAACCACTCGGCTGATCCTTCTTCAATATGCCCTTCACCAACATGCAGTGTTTCCTTGATTGAATTAGCTCTCACACCAATATTTGCGTCTAGAGCCTTTGCATTGAGGGCTATCTGAAAACGGCTGTGGCGCTGAAGTTGCCTGTGAATGTGGAGTTGGTGGCATGTGAAACCCGCATGTGGAGCATTCGTTTGTGTGGGATGCTCTACCAGGTTCATTCCTAGATAATGCACTCAAAGGGCACTAAGCATAGAGTGTGAAAACTGAGTCTCCTTGAGAGCTGCTTAGAAGCCTGATGGTGTGTGAAGTTAGTGAGCCAAATGGAGTTGTTCTCCCACAAGAACCACTCGGCTGATCCTTCTTCAATATGCCCTTCACCAACATGCAGTGTTTCCTTGATTGAATTAGCTCTCACACCAATATTTGAGTCTAGAGCCTTTGCATTGAGGGCTATCTGAAAACGGCTGTGGCGCTGAAGTTGCCTGTGAATGTGGAGTTGCTGGCATGTGAAACCCGCATGTGGAGCATTCGTTTGTGTGGGATGCTCTACCAGGTTCATTCCTAGATAATGCACTCAAAGGGCACTAAGAATAGAGTGTGAAAAATGAGTTTCCTTGAGAGCTGCTTGGAAGCCTGATGGTGTGTGAAGTTAGTGAGCCAAAGAACCCTTTGGAAGCCTGATGGTGTGTGAAGTTAGTGAGCCAAAGAACCCTTTGGAAGCCTGATGGTGTGTGAAGTTAGTGAGCCAAATGGAGTTGTTCTCCCACAAGAACTACTCGGCTGATCCTTCTTCAATATGCCCTTCACCAACATGCAGTGTTTCCTTGATTGAATTAGCTCTCACACCAATATTTGCGTCTAGAGCCTTGGCATTGAGGGCTATCTGAAAACGGCTGTGGCGCTGAAGTTGCCTGTGAATGTGGAGTTGGTGGCATGTGAAACCCGCCTGTGGAGCATTCGTTTATGTGGGATGCTCTCCAAGCTTCATTTCAGTCCTAGGCACTCAAAGGGCACTAAGAATAGAGTGTGAAAAATGAGTTTCCTTGAGAGCTGCTTGGAAGCCTGATGGTGTGTGAAGTTAGTGAGCCAAATGGTGTTGTTCTCCCACAAGAACCACTCGGCTGATTCTTCTTCAATATGCCCTTCACCAACATGCAGTGTTTCCATGATTGAATTAGCTCTCACACCAATATTTGCGTCTAGAGCCTTTGCATTGAGGGCTATCTGAAAACGGCTGTGGCGCTGAAGTTGCCTGTGAATGTGGAGTTGGTGGCATGTGAAACCCGCATGTGGAGCATTCGTTTATGTGGGATGCTCTCCAAGCTTCATTTCAGTCCTAGGCCTTCAAAGGGCACTAAGAATAGAGTGTGAAAATTGAGTTTCCTTGAGAGCTGCTTGGAAGCCTGATGGTGTGTGAAGTTAGTGAGCCAAATGGAGTTGTTCTCCCACAAGAACCACTCGGCTGATCCTTCTTTAGTATGCCCTTAACCAACATGCATTGTTTCCTTGATTGAATTAGCTCTCACACCACTATTTGCGTCTAGAGCCTTTGCATTGAGGGCTATCTGAAAACGACTGTGGCGCTGAAGTTGCCTGTGAATGTGGAGTTGGTGGCATGTGAAACCCGCAAGTGGAGCATTCGTACGTGTGGGATGCTCTACCATGTTCATTCCTAGATAATGCACTCAAATGGCACTAAGCATAGAGTGTGAAAACTGAGTTTCCTTGAGAGGTGCTTGGAAGCCTGATGGTGTGTGAAGTTAGTGATCCAAATGGAGTTGTTCTCCCACAAGAACCACTCGGCTGATCCTTCTTCAATATGCCCTTCACCAACATGCAGTGTTTCCTTGATTGAATTAGCTCTCACACCAATATTTGAGTCTAGAGCCTTTGCATTGAGGGCTATCTGAAAACGGCTGTGGCGCTGAAGTTGCCTGTGAATGTGGAGTTGGTGGCATGTTGAACCCGCATGTGGAGCATTCGTTTGTGTGGAATGCTCTACCAGGTTCATTCCTAGATAATGCACTCAAAGGGCACTAAGAATAGAGTGTGAAAAATGAGTTTCCTTGAGAGCTGCTTGGAAGCCTGATGGTGTGTGAAGTTCGTGAGCCAAAGCACCCTTTGGAAGGCTGATGGTGTGTGAAGTTAGTGAGCCAAAGAACCCTTTGGAAGCCTGATGGTGTGTGAAGTTAGTGAGCCAAATGGAGTTGTTCTCCCACAAGAACCACTCGGCTGATCTTTCTTCAATATGCCCTTCACCAACATGCAGTGTTTCCTTGATTGAATTAGCTCTCACACCAATATTTGCGTCTAGAGCCTTTGCATTGAGGGCTATCTGAAAACAGCTGTGGCGCTGAAGTTGCCTGTGAATGTGGAGTTGGTGGCATGTGAAACCCGCATGTGGAGCATTCGTTTATGTGGGATGCTGACCAAGCTTCATTTCAGTCCTAGGCACTCAAAGAGCACTAAGCATAGCGTGTGAAAACTGAGTTTCCTTGAGAGGTGCTTGGAAGCCTGATGGTGTGTGAAGTTAGTGAGCCAAATGGAGTTGTTCTCCCACAAGAACCACTCGGCTGATCCTTCTTCAATATGCCCTTCACCAACATGCCGTGTTTCCTTGATTGAATTAGCTCTCACAACAATATTTGCGTCTAGAGCCTTTGCATTGAGGGCTATCTGAAAACGGCTGTGGCGCTGAAGTTGCCTGTGAATGTGGAGTTGGTGGCATGTGAAACCCGCATGTGGAGCATTCGTTTGTGTGGGATGCTGACCAAGCTTCATTTCAGTCCTAGGCACACAAAGAGCACTAAGCATAGAGTGTGAAAACTGAGTTTCCTTGAGAGCTGCTTGGAAGCCTGATGGTGTGTGAAGTTAGTGAGCCAAATGGAGTTGTTCTCCCACAAGAACCACTCGGCTGATCCTTCTTCAATATGCCCTTCACCAACATGCAGTGTTTCCTTGATTGAATTAGCTCTCACACCAATATTTGCGTCTAGAGCCTTTGCATTGAGGGCTATCTGAAAACGGCTGTGGCGCTGAAGTTGCCTGTGAATGTGGAGTTGGTGGCATGTGAAACCCGCATGTGGAGCATTCGTTTGTGTGGGATGCTCTACCAGGTTCATTCCTAGATAATGCACTCAAAGGGCACTAAGCATAGAGTGTGAAAACTGAGTTTCCTTGAGAGCTGCTTAGAAGCCTGATGGTGTGTGAAGTTTGTGAGCCAAATGGAGTTGTTCTCCCACAAGAACCACTCGGCTGATTCTTCTTCAATATGCCCTTCACCAACATGCAGTGTTTCCTTGATTGAATTAGCTCTCACACCAATATTTGCGTCTAGAGCCTTTGCTTTGAGGGCTATCTGAAAACGGCTGTGGCGCTGAAGTTGCCTGTGAATGTGGAGTTGGTGGCATGTGAAACCCGCATGTGGAGCATTCGTTTGTGTGGGATGCTCTACCAGGTTCATTTCAGTCCTAGCCATACAAAGGGCACTAAGCATAGAGTGTGAAAACTGAGTTTCCTTGAGAGCTGCTTGGAAGCCTGATGGTGTGTGAAGTTAGTGAGCCAAATGGAGTTGTTCTCCCACAAGATCCACTCGGCTGATCCTTCTTCAATGTGCCCTTCACCAACATGCAGTGTTTCCTTGATTGAATTAGCTCTCACACCAATATTTGCGTCTAGAGCCTTTGCATTGAGGGCTATCTGAAAACGGCTGTGGCGCTGAAGTTGCCTGTGAATGTGGAGTTGGTGGCATGTGAAACCCGCATGTGGAGCATTCGTTTGTGTGGGATGCTCTACCAGGTTCATTCCTAGATAATGCACTCAAAGGACAATAAGAATAGAGTGTGAAAACTGAGTTTCCTTGAGAGATGCTTGGAAGCCTGATGGTGTGTGAAGTTAGTGAGCCAAATGGAGTTGTTCTGCCACAAGAACCACTCGGCTGATCCTTCTTCAATATGCCCTTCAGAAACATGCAGTGTTTCCTTGATTGAATTAGCTCTCACACCAATATTTGCGTCTAGAGCCTTTGCATTGAGGGCTATCTGAAAACGGCTGTGGCGCTGAAGTTGCCTGTGAATGTGGAGTTGGTGGCATGTGAAAACCGCATGTGGAGCATTCGTTTGTGTGGGATGCTGACCAAGCTTCATTTCAGTCCTAGGCACACAAAGAGCACTAAGCATAGAGTGTGAAAACTGAGTTTCCTTGAGAGCTGCTTGGAAGCCTGATGGTGTGTGAAGTTAGTGATCCAAATGGAGTTGTTCTCCCAAAGAACCACTCGGCTGATCCTTCTTCAATATGCCCTTCAGCAACATGCAGTGTTTCCTTGATTGAATTATCTCTCACACCAATATTTGCGTCTAGAGCCTTTGCATTGAGGGCTATCTGAAAACGACTGTGGCGCTGAAGTTGCCTGAGAATGTGGAGTTGGTGGCATGTGAAACCCGCATGTGGAGCATTCGTTTGTGTGGGATGCTCTACCAGGTTCATTCCTAGATAATGCACTCAAAGGACAATAAGAATAGAGTGTGAAAACTGAGTTTCCTTGAGAGCTGCTTGGAATCCTGATGGTGTGTGAAGTTAGTGAGCCAAATGGAGTTGTTCTCCCAAAGAACCACTCTGCTGATCCTTCTTCAATATGCCCTTCACCAACATGCAGTGTTTCCTTGATTGAATTATCTCTCACCAATATTTGCGTCTAGAGCCTTTACATTGAGGGCTATCTGAAAACGACTGTGGCGCTGAAGTTGCCTGAGAATGTGGAGTTGGTGGCATGTGAAACCCGCATGTGGAGCATTCGTTTGTGTGGGATGCTCTACCATGTTCATTCCCAGATAATGAACTCAAAGGGCACTAAGCATAGAGTGTGAAAACTGAGTTTCCTTGAGAGCTGCTTGGAAGCCTGATGGTGTGTGGAGTTAGTGAGCCAAATGGAGTTGTTCTCCCACAACATCCACTCGGCTGATCCTTCTTCAATGTGCCCTTCACCAACATGCAGTGTTTCCTTGATTGAATTAGCTCTCACACCAATATTTGCGTCTAGAGCCTTTGCATTGAGGGCTATCTGAAAACGGCTGTGGCACTGAAGTTGCCTGAGAATGTGGAATTGGTCGCATGTGAAACCCGCACGTGGAGCATTCATTTGTGTGGGATGCTCTAGCAGGTTCATTCCTAGATAATGCACTCAAAGGGCACTAAGCATAGAGTGTGAAAACTGAGTTTCCTTGAGAGCTGCTTGGAAGCCTGATGGTGTGTGAAGTTAGTGAACCAAATGGAGTTGTTCTCCCACAAGAACCACTCGGCTGATCCTTCTTCAATGTGCCCTTCACCAACATGCAGTGTTTCCTTGATTGAATTAGCTCTCACACCAATATTTGCGTCTAGAGCCTTTGCATTGAGGGCTATCTGAAAACGGCTGTGGCGCTGAAGGTGCCTGTGAATGTGGAGTTGGTGGCATGTGAAACCCGCATGTGGAGCATTCGTTTGTGTGGGATGCTCTACCAGGTTCATTCCTAGATAATGCACTCAAAGGGCACTAAGCATAGAGTGTGAAAACTGAGCTCCTTGAGAGCTGCTTGGAAGCCTGATGGTGTGTGAAGTTAGTGAGCCAAAGAACCCTTTGGAAGCCTGATGGTGTGTGAAGTTAGTGAGCCAAATGGAGTTGTTCTCCCACAAGAACCACTCGGCTGATTCTTCTTCAATATGCCCTTCACCAACATGCAGTGTTTCCTTGATTGAATTAGCTCTCACACCAATATTTGCGTCTAGAGCCTTTGCATTGAGGGCTATCTGAAAACGGCTGTGGCGCTGAAGTTGCCTGTGAATGTGGAGTTGGTGGCATGTGAAACCCGCATGTGGATCATTCGTTTGTGTGGGATGCTGACCAAGCTTCATTTAGGTCCTAGGCACACAAAGGGCACTAAGCATAGAGTGTGAAAGCTGAGTTTCCTTGAGAGCTGCTTGGAAGCCTGATGGTGTGTGAAGTTAGTGAGCCAAATGGAGTTGTTCTCCCACAAGAACCACTCGGCTGATCCTTCTTCAATATGCCCTTCACCAACATGCAGTGTTTCCTTGATTGAATTAGCTCTCACACCAACATTTGCGTCTAGAGCCTTTGCATTGAGGGCTATCTGAAAACGGCTGTGGCGCTGAAGTTGCCTGTGAATGTGGAGTTGGTGGCATGTGAAACCCGCATGTGGAGCATTCGTTTGTGTGGGATGCTCTACCAGGTTCATTCCTAGATAATGCACTCAAAGGACAATAAGAATAGAGTGTGAAAACTGAGTTTCCTTGAGAGCTGCTTGGAAGCCTGATGGTGTGTGAAGTTAGTGAGCCAAATGGAGTTGTTCTCCCACAAGAACCACTCGGCTGATCCTTCTTCAATATGCCCTTCACCAACATGCCGTGTTTCCTTGATTGAATTAGCTCTCACACCAATATTTGCGTCTAGAGCCTTTGCATTGAGGGCTATCTGAAAACGGCTGTGGCGCTGAAGTTGCCTGTGAATGTGGAGTTGGTGGCATGTGAAACCCGCACGTGGAACATTCCTTTGTGTGGGATGCTGACCAAGCTTCATTTCAGTCCTAGGCACACAAAGAGCACTAAGCATAGAGTGTGAAAACTGAGTTTCCTTGAGAGCTGCTTGGAAGCCTGATGGTGTGTGAAGTTAGTGAGCCAAATGGAGTTGTTCTCCCACAAGAACCACTCGGCTGATCCTTCTTCAATATGCCCTTCACCAACATACCGTGTTTCCTTGATTGAATTAGCTCTCACACCAATATTTGCGTCTAGAGCCTTTGCATTGAGGGCTATCTGAAAACGGCTGTGGCACTGAAGTTGCCTGTGAATGTGGAATTGGTGGCATGTGAAACCCACACGTGGAGCATTCGTTTGTGTGGGATGCTCTACCAGGTTCATTCCTAGATAATGCACTCAAAGGGCACTAAGCATAGAGTGTGAAAACTGAGTTTCCTTGAGAGCTGCTTGGAAGCCTGATGGTGTGTGAAGTTAGTGAGCCAAATGGAGTTGTTCTCCCACAAGAAACACTCGGCTGATCCTTCTTCAATGTGCCCTTCACCAACATGCAGTGTTTCCTTGATTGAATTAGCTCTCACACCAATATTTGCGTCTAGAGCCTTTGCATTGAGGGCTATCTGAAAACGGCTGTGGCGCTGAAGTTGCCTGTGAATTTGGAGTTGGTGGCATGTGAAACCCGCATGTGGAGCATTCGTTTGTGTGGGATGCTCTACCAGGTTCATTCCCAGATAATGCACTCAAAGGGCACTAAGCATAGAGTGTGAAAACTGAGTTTCCTTGAGAGCTGCTTGGAAGCCTGATGGTGTGTGGAGTTAGTGAGCCAAATGGAGTTGTTCTCCCACAACATCCACTCGGCTGATCCTTCTTCAATGTGCCCTTCACCAACATGCAGTGTTTCCTTGATTGAATTAGCTCTCACACCAATATTTGCGTCTAGAGCCTTTGCATTGAGGGCTATCTGTAAACGGCTGTGGCACTGAAGTTGCCTGAGAATGTGGAATTGGTCGCATGTGAAACCCGCACGTGGAGCATTCATTTGTGTGGGATGCTCTACCAGGTTCATTCCTAGATAATGCACTCAAAGGGCACTAAGCATAGAGTGTGAAAACTGAGTTTCCTTGAGAGCTGCTTGGAAGCCTGATGGTGTGTGAAGTTAGTGAACCAAATGGAGTTGTTCTCCCCACAAGAACTACTCGGCTGATCCTTCTTCAATGTGCCCTTCACCAACATGCAGTGTTTCCTTGATTGAATTAGCTCTCACACCAATATTTGCGTCTAGAGCCTTTGCATTGAGGGCTATCTGAAAACGGCTGTGGCGCTGAAGGTGCCTGTGAATGTGGAGTTGGTGGCATGTGAAACCCGCATGTGGAGCATTCGTTTGTGTGGGATGCTCTACCAGGTTCATTCCTAGATAATGCACTCAAAGGGCCACTAAGCATAGAGTGTGAAAACTGAGTTTCCTTGAGAGCTGCTTGGAAGCCTGATGGTGTGTGAAGTTAGTGAGCCAAAGAACCCTTTGGAAACCTGATGGTGTGTGAAGTTAGTGAGCCAAATGGAGTTGTTCTCCCACAAGAAACCACTCGGCTGATTCTTCTTCAATATGCCCTTCACCAACATGCAGTGTTTCCTTGATTGAATTAGCTCTCACACCAATATTTGCGTCTAGAGCCTTTGCATTGAGGGCTATCTGAAAACGGCTGTGGCGCTGAAGTTGCCTGTGAATGTGGAGTTGGTGGCATGTGAAACCCGCATGTGGATCATTCGTTTGTGTGGGATGCTGACCAAGCTTCATTTAGGTCCTAGGCACACAAAGGGCACTAAGCATAGAGTGTGAAAGCTGAGTTTCCTTGAGAGCTGCTTGGAAGCCTGATGGTGTGTGAAGTTAGTGAGCCAAATGGAGTTGTTCTCCCACAAGAACCACTCGGCTGATCCTTCTTCAATATGCCCTTCACCAACATGCAGTGTTTCCTTGATTGAATTAGCTCTCACACCAACATTTGCGTCTAGAGCCTTTGCATTGAGGGCTATCTGAAAACGGCTGTGGCGCTGAAGTTGCCTGTGAATGTGGAGTTGGTGGCATGTGAAACCCGCATGTGGAGCATTCGTTTGTGTGGGATGCTCTACCAGGTTCATTCCTAGATAATGCACTCAAAGGACAATAAGAATAGAGTGTGAAAACTGAGTTTCCTTGAGAGCTGCTTGGAAGCCTGATGGTGTGTGAAGTTAGTGAGCCAAATGGAGTTGTTCTCCCACAAGAACCACTCGGCTGATCCTTCTTCAATATGCCCTTCACCAACATGCCGTGTTTCCTTGATTGAATTAGCTCTCACACCAATATTTGCGTCTAGAGCCTTTGCATTGAGGGCTATCTGAAAACGGCTGTGGCGCTGAAGTTGCCTGTGAATGTGGAGTTGGTGGCATGTGAAACCCGCACGTGGAACATTCCTTTGTGTGGGATGCTGACCAAGCTTCATTTCAGTCCTAGGCACACAAAGAGCACTAAGCATAGAGTGTGAAAACTGAGTTTCCTTGAGAGCTGCTTGGAAGCCTGATGGTGTGTGAAGTTAGTGAGCCAAATGGAGTTGTTCTCCCACAAGAACCACTCGGCTGATCCTTCTTCAATATGCCCTTCACCAACATACCGTGTTTCCTTGATTGAATTAGCTCTCACACCAATATTTGCGTCTAGAGCCTTTGCATTGAGGGCTATCTGAAAACGGCTGTGGCACTGAAGTTGCCTGTGAATGTGGAATTGGTGGCATGTGAAACCCGCACGTGGAGCATTCGTTTGTGTGGATGCTCTACCAGGTTCATTCCTAGATAATGCACTCAAAGGGCACTAAGCATAGAGTGTGAAAACTGAGTTTCCTTGAGAGCTGCTTGGAAGCCTGATGGTGTGTGAAGTTAGTGAGCCAAATGGAGTTGTTCTCCCACAAGAAACACTCGGCTGATCCTTCTTCAATGTGCCCTTCACCAACATGCAGTGTTTCCTTGATTGAATTAGCTCTCACACCAATATTTGCGTCTAGAGCCTTTGCATTGAGGGCTATCTGAAAACGGCTGTGGCGCTGAAGTTGCCTGTGAATTTGGAGTTGGTGGCATGTGAAACCCGCATGTGGAGCATTCGTTTGTGTGGGATGCTCTACCAGGTTCATTCCTAGATAATGCACTCAAAGGGCACTAAGCATAGAGTGTGAAAACTGAGTTTCCTTGAGAGCTGCTTGGAAGCCTGATGGTGTGTGAAGTTAGTGAGCCAAATGGAGTTGTTCTCCCACAAGAACCACTCGGCTGATCCTTCTTCAATATGTCCTTCACCAACATGCAGTGTTTCCTTGATTGAATTAGCTCTCACACCAATATTTGCGTCTAGAGCCTTTGCATTGAGGGCTATGTGAAAACGGCTGTGGCGCTGAAGTTGCCTGTGAATGTGGAGTTGGTGGCATGTGAAACCCGCATGTGGAGCATTCATTTGTGTGGGATGCTGACCAAGCTTCATTTCAGTCCTAGGCACACAAGGGCACTAAGCATAGAGTGTGAAAACTGAGTTTCCTTGAGAGCTGCTTGGAATCCTGATGGTGTGTGAAGTTAGTGAGCCAAATGGAGTTG
Source organism: Ochotona princeps (assembly GCF_030435755.1). Lineage (NCBI taxonomy): Eukaryota > Metazoa > Chordata > Mammalia > Lagomorpha > Ochotonidae > Ochotona > Ochotona princeps. Next base: position 20,572 of record NW_026699994.1, on the reverse strand, counting down.
TTCTCCCACAAGAACCACTCGGCTGATCCTTCTTCAATATGCCCTTCACCAACATGCCGTGTTTCCTTGATTGAATTAGCTCTCACACCAATATTTGCGTCTAGAGCCTTTGCATTGAGGGCTATCTGAAAACGGCTGTGGCACTGAAGTTGCCTGTGACATGTGGAATTGGTGGCATGTGAAACCCGCACGTGGAGCATTCGTTTGTGTGGGATGCTCTACCAGGTTCATTCCTAGATAATGCACTCAAAGGGCACTAAGCATAGAGTGTGAAAACTGAGTTTCCTTGAGAGCTGCTTGGAAGCCTGATGGTGTGTGAAGTTAGTGAGCCAAATGGAGTTGTTCTCCCACAAGAACCACTCGGCTGATCCTTCTTCAATGTGCCATTCACCAACATGCAGTGTTTCCTTGATTGAATTAGCTCTCACACCAATATTTGCGTCTAGAGCCTTTGCATTGAGGGCTATCTGAAAACGGCTGTGGGGCTGAAGTTGCCTGTGAATTTGGAGTTGGTGGCATGTGAAACCCGCATGTGGAGCATTCGTTTGTGTGGGATGCTCTACCAGGTTCATTCCTAGATAATGCTCTCGAAGGGCACTAAGCATAGAGTGTGAAAACTGAGTTTTCCTTGAGAGCTGCTTGGAAGCCTGATGGTGTGTGAAGTTAGTGAGCCAAAGAACCCTTTGGAAGCCTGATGGTGTGTAAAGTTAGTGAGCCAAATGGAGTTGTTCTCCCACAAGAACCACTCGGCTGATCCTTCTTCAATATGCCCTTCACCAACATGCAGTGTTTCCTTGATTGAATTAGCTCTCACACCAATATTTGCGTCTAGAGCCTTTGCATTGAGGGCTATGTGAAAACGGCTGTGGCGCTGAAGTTGCCTGTGAATGTGGAGTTGGTGGCATGTGAAACCCGCATGTGGAGCATTCGTTTGTGTGGGATGCTGACCAAGCTTCATTTCAGTCCTAGGCACACAAAGGGCACTAAGCATAGAGTGTGAAAACTGAGTTTCCTTGAGAGCTGCTTGGAAGCCTGATGGTGTGTGAAGTTAGTGAGCCAAATGGAGTTGTTCTCCCACAAGAACCACTCGGCTGATCCTTCTTCAATATGCCCTTCACCAACATGCAGTGTTTCCTTGATTGAATTATCTCACACACCAATATTTGCGTCTAGAGCCTTTGCATTGAGGGCTATCTGAAAACGGCTGTGGCGCTGAAGTTGCCTCTGAATGTGGAGTTGGTGGCATGTGAAACCCGCATGTGGAGCATTCGTTTGTGTGGGATGCTGACCAAGCTTCATTTCAGTCCTTGGCACACAAAGGGCACTAAGCATAGAGTGTGAAAACTGAGTTTCCTTGAGAGCTGCTTGGAAGCCTGATGGTGTGTGAAGTTAGTGAGCCAAATGGAGTTGTTCTCCCACAAGAACCACTCGGCTGATCCTTCTTCAATATGCCCTTCACCAACATGCAGTGTTTCCTTGATTGAATTAGCTCTCACACCAATATTTGCGTCTAGAGCCTTTGCATTGAGGGCTATCTGAAAACGGCTGTGGCGCTGAAGTTGCCTGTGAATGTGGAGTTGGTGGCATGTGAAACCCGCATGTGGAGCATTCGTTTGTGTGGGATGCTATACCAGGTTCATTCCTAGATAATGCATTCAAAGAGCACTAAGCATAGAGTGTGAAAACTGAGTTTCCTTGAGAGCTGCATGGAAGAATGATGGTGTGTGAAGTTCGTGAGCCAAAGAACCTTTGGAAGCCTGATGGTGTGTGAAGTTAGTGAGCCAAATGGAGTTGTTCTCCCACAAGAACCACTCGGCTGATCCTTCTCAATATGCCCTTCACCAACATGCAGTGTTTCCTTGATTGAATTAGCTCTCACACCAATATTTGCGTCTAGAGCCTTTGCATTGAGGGCTATCTGAAAACGGCTGTGGCGCTGAAGTTGCCTGTGAATGTGGAGTTGGTGGCATGTGAAACCCGCATGTGGAGCATTCGTTTATGTGGGATGCTGACCAAGCTTCATTTCAGTCCTAGGCACTCAAACAGCACTAAGCATAGAGTGTGAAAACTGAGTTTCCTTGAGAGCTGCTTGGAAGCCTGATGGTGTGTGAAGTTAGTGAGCCAAATGAAGTTGTTCTCCCACAAGAACCACTCGGCTGATCCTTCTTCAATATGCCCTTCACCAACATGCAGTGTTTCCTTGATTGAATTAGCTCTCACACCAATATTTGCGTCTAGAGCCTTTGCATTGAGGGCTACCTGAAAACGGCTGTTGCGCTGAAGTTGCCTGTGAATGTGGAGTTGGTGGCATGTGAAACCCGCATGTGGAGCATTCATTTGTGTGGGATGCTGACCAAGCTTCATTTCAGTCCTAGGCACACAAAGAGCACTATGCATAGAGTGTGAAAACTGAGTTTCCTTGAGAGCTGCTTGGAAGCCTGATGGTGTGTGAAGTTAGTGAGCCAAATGGAGTTGTTCTCCCACAAGAACCACTCGGCTGATCCTTCTTCAATATGCCCTTCACCAACATGCAGTGTTTCCTTGATTGAATTAGCTCTCACACCAATATTTGCGTCTAGAGCCTTTGCATTGAGGGCTATCTGAAAACGGCTGTGGCGCTGAAGTTGCCTGTGAATGTGGAGTTGGTGGCATGTGAAACCCGCACGTGGAGCATTCGTTTATGTGGGATGCTCTCCAAGCTTCATTTCACTCCTAGGCACACAATGGGCACTAAGCATAGAGTGTGAAAACTGAGTTTCCTTGAGAGCTGCTTGGAAGCCTGATGTTTTGTGAAGTTAGTGAGCCAAATGGAGTTGTTCTCCCACAAGAACCACTCGGCTGATCCTTCTTCAATATGCCCTTCACCAACATGCAGTGTTTCCTTGATTGAATTAGCTCTCACACCAATATTTGCGTCTAGAGCCTTTGCATTGAGGGCTATCTGAAAACGGCTGTGGCGCTGAAGTAGCCTGAGAATGTGGAGTTGGTGGCATGTGAAACCCGCATGTGGAGCATTTGTTTATGTGGGATGCTGACCAAGCTTCACTTCACTCCTAGGCACACAAAGGGCACTAAGCATAGAGTGTGAAAACTGAGTTTCCTTGAGAGCTGCTTGGAAGCCTGATGGTGTGTGAAGTTAGTGAGCCAAATGGAGTTGTTCTCCCACAAGAACCACTCGGCTGATCCTTCTTCAATATGCCCTTCACCAACATGCAGTGTTTCCTTGATTGAATTATCTCACACACCAATATTTGCGTCTAGAGCCTTTGCATTGAGGGCTATCTGAAAACGGCTGTGGCGCTGAAGTTGCCTCTGAATGTGGAGTTGGTGGCATGTGAAACCCGCATGTGGAGCATTCGTTTGTGTGGGATGCTGACCAAGCTTCATTTCAGTCCTTGGCACACAAAGGGCACTAAGCATAGAGTGTGAAAACTGAGTTTCCTTGAGAGCTGCTTGGAAGCCTGATGGTGTGTGAAGTTAGTGAGCCAAATGGAGTTGTTCTCCCACAAGAACCACTCGGCTGATCCTTCTTCAATATGCCCTTCACCAACATGCAGTGTTTCCTTGATTGAATTAGCTCTCACACCAATATTTGCGTCTAGAGCCTTTGCATTGAGGGCTATCTGAAAACGGCTGTGGCGCTGAAGTTGCCTGTGAATGTGGAGTTGGTGGCATGTGAAACCCGCATGTGGAGCATTCGTTTGTGTGGGATGCTATACCAGGTTCATTCCTAGATAATGCATTCAAAGAGCACTAAGCATAGAGTGTGAAAACTGAGTTTCCTTGAGAGCTGCATGGAAGAATGATGGTGTGTGAAGTTCGTGAGCCAAAGAACCTTTGGAAGCCTGATGGTGTGTGAAGTTAGTGAGCCAAATGGAGTTGTTCTCCCACAAGAACCACTCGGCTGATCCTTCTCAATATGCCCTTCACCAACATGCAGTGTTTCCTTGATTGAATTAGCTCTCACACCAATATTTGCGTCTAGAGCCTTTGCATTGAGGGCTATCTGAAAACGGCTGTGGCGCTGAAGTTGCCTGTGAATGTGGAGTTGGTGGCATGTGAAACCCGCATGTGGAGCATTCGTTTATGTGGGATGCTGACCAAGCTTCATTTCAGTCCTAGGCACTCAAACAGCACTAAGCATAGAGTGTGAAAACTGAGTTTCCTTGAGAGCTGCTTGGAAGCCTGATGGTGTGTGAAGTTAGTGAGCCAAATGGAGTTGTTCTCCCACAAGAACCACTCGGCTGATCCTTCTTCAATATGCCCTTCACCAACATGCAGTGTTTCCTTGATTGAATTAGCTCTCACACCAATATTTGCGTCTAGAGCCTTTGCATTGAGGGCTATCTGAAAACGGCTGTGGCGCTGAAGTTGCCTGTGAATGTGGAGTTGGTGGCATGTGAAACCCGCACGTGGAGCATTCGTTTATGTGGGATGCTCTCCAAGCTTCATTTCACTCCTAGGCACACAATGGGCACTAAGCATAGAGTGTGAAAACTGAGTTTCCTTGAGAGCTGCTTGGAAGCCTGATGTTTTGTGAAGTTAGTGAGCCAAATGGAGTTGTTCTCCCACAAGAACCACTCGGCTGATCCTTCTTCAATATGCCCTTCACCAACATGCAGTGTTTCCTTGATTGAATTAGCTCTCACACCAATATTTGCGTCTAGAGCCTTTGCATTGAGGGCTATCTGAAAACGGCTGTGGCGCTGAAGTAGCCTGAGAATGTGGAGTTGGTGGCATGTGAAACCCGCATGTGGAGCATTTGTTTATGTGGGATGCTGACCAAGCTTCACTTCACTCCTAGGCACACAAAGGGCACTAAGCATAGAGTGTGAAAACTGAGTTTCCTTGAGAGCTGCTTGGAAGCCTGATGGTGTGTGAAGTTAGTGAGCCAAATGGAGTTGTTCTCCCACAAGAACCACTCGGCTGATCCTTCTTCAATATGCCCTTCACCAACATGCCGTGTTTCCTTGATTGAATTAGCTCTCACACCAATATTTGCGTCTAGAGCCTTTGCATTGAGGGCTATCTGAAAACGGCTGTGGCGCTGAAGTTGCCTGTGAATGTGGAGTTGGTGGCATGTGAAACCCGCACGTGGAACATTCCTTTGTGTGGGATGCTGACCAAGCTTCATTTCAGTCCTAGGCACACAAAGAGCACTAAGCATAGAGTGTGAAAACTGAGTTTCCTTGAGAGCTGCTTGGAAGCCTGATGGTGTGTGAAGTTAGTGAGCCAAATGGAGTTGTTCTCCCACAAGAACCACTCGGCTGATCCTTCTTCAATATGCCCTTCACCAACATGCCGTGTTTCCTTGATTGAATTAGCTCTCACACCAATATTTGCGTCTAGAGACTTTGCATTGAGGGCTATCTGAAAACGGCTGTGGCACTGAAGTTGCCTGTGAATGTGGAATTGGTGGCATGTGAAACCCGCACGTGGAGCATTCGTTTGTGTGGGATGCTCTACCAGGTTCATTCCTAGATAATGCACTCAAAGGGCACTAAGCATAGAGTGTGAAAACTGAGTTTCCTTGAGAGCTGCTTGGAAGCCTGATGGTGTGTGAAGTTAGTGAGCCAAATGGAGTTGTTCTCCCACAAGAAACACTCGGCTGATTCTTCTTCAATGTGCCCTTCACCAACATGCAGTGTTTCCTTGATTGAATTAGCTCTCACACCAATATTTGCGTCTAGAGCCTTTGCATTGAGGGCTATCTGAAAACGGCTGTGGGGCTGAAGTTGCCTGTGAATTTGGAGTTGGTGGCATGTGAAACCCGCATGTGGAGCATTCGTTTGTGTGGGATGCTCTACCAGGTTCATTCCTAGATAATGCTCTCAAAGGGCACTAAGCATAGAGTGTGAAAACTGAGTTTCCTTGAGAGCTGCTTGGAAGCCTGATGGTGTGTGAAGTTAGTGAGCCAAAGAACCCTTTGGAAGCCTGATGGTGTGTGAAGTTAGTGAGCCAAATGGAGTTGTTCTCCCACAAGAACCACTCGGCTGATCCTTCTTCAATATGTCCTTCACCAACATGCAGTGTTTCCTTGATTGAATTAGCTCTCACACCAATATTTGCGTCTAGAGCCTTTGCATTGAGGGCTATGTGAAAACGGCTGTGGCGCTGAAGTTGCCTGTGAATGTGGAGTTGGTGGCATGTGAAACCCGCATGTGGAGCATTCGTTTGTGTGGGATGCTGACCAAGCTTCATTTCAGTCCTAGGCACACAAAGGGCACTAAGCATACAGTGTGAAAACTGAGTTTCCTTGAGAGCTGCTTGGAATCCTGATGGTGTGTGAAGTTAGTGAGCCAAATGGAGTTGTTCTCCCACAAGAACCACTCGGCTGATCCTTCTTCAATATGCCCTTCACCAACATGCAGTGTTTCCTTGATTGAATTATCTCACACACCAATATTTGCGTCTAGAGCTTTGCATTGAGGGCTATCTGAAAGCGGCTGTGGCGCTGAAGTTGCCTGTGAATGTGGAGTTGGTGGCATGTGAAACCCGCATGTGGAGCATTCGTTTGTGTGGGATGCTGACCAAGCTTCATTTCAGTCCTTGGCACACAAAGGGCACTAAGCATAGAGTGTGAAAGCTGAGTTTCCTTGAGAGCTGCTTGGAAGCCTGATGGTGTGTGAAGTTAGTGAGCCAAATGGAGTTGTTCTCCCACAAGAACCACTCGGCTGATCCTTCTTCAATATGCCTTCACCAACATGCAGTGTTTCCTTGATTGAATTAGCTCTCACACCAACATTTGCGTCTAGAGCCTTTGCATTGAGGGCTATCTGAAAACGGCTGTGGCGCTGAAGTAGCCTGAGAATGTGGAGTTGGTGGCATGTGAAACCCGCATGTGGAGCATTTGTTTATGTGGGATGCTGACCAAGCTTCACTTCAGTCCTAGGCACACAAAGGGCACTAAGCATTGAGTGTGAAAACTGAGTTTCCTTGAGAGCTGCTTGGAAGCCTGATGGTGTGTGAAGTTAGTGAGCCAAATGGAGTTGTTCTCCCACAAGAACCACTCAGCTGATCCTTCTTCAATATGCCCTTCACCAACATGCAGTGTTTCCTTGATTGAATTAGCTCTCACACCAATATTTGCGTCTAGAGCCTTTGCATTGAGGGCTATCTGAAAACGGCTGTGGCGCTGAAGTTGCCTGTGAATGTGGAGTTGGTGGCATGTGAAACCCGCATGTGGAGCATTCGTTTGTATGGGATGCTCTCCAAGCTTCATTTCACTCCTAGGCACACAAAGGGCACTAAGCATAGAGTGTGAAAACTGAGTTTCCTTGAGAGCTGCTTGGAAGCCTGATGGTGTGTGAAGTTAGTGAGCCAAATGGAGTTGTTCTCCCACAAGAACCACTCGGCTGATCCTTCTTCAATATGCCCTTCACCAACATGCAGTGTTTCCTTGATTGAATTAGCTCTCACACCAATATTTGCGTCTAGAGCCTTTGCATTGAGGGCTATCTGAAAACGGCTGTGGCGCTGAAGTTGCCTGTGAATGTGGAGTTGGTGGCATGTGAAACCCGCATGTGGAGCATTCGTTTGTGTGGGATGCTCTACCATGTTCATTCCCAGATAATGCACTCAAAGGGCACTAAGCATACAGTGTGAAAACTGAGTTTGCTTGAGAGCTGCTTGGAAGCCTGATGGTGTGTGAAGTTAGTGAGCCAAAGACCCTTTGGAAGCCTGATCGTGTGTGAAGTTAGTGAGCCAAATGGAGTTGTTCTCCCACAAGAACCACTCGGCTGATTCTTCTTCAATATGCCCTTCACCAACATGCAGTGGTTCCTTGATTGAATTAGCTCTCACACCAATATTTGCGTCTACAGCCTTTGCATTGAGGGCTATCTGAAAACGGCTGTGGCGCTGAAGTTGCCTGTGAATGTGGAGTTGGTGGGATGTGAAACCCGCATGTGGATCATTCGTTTGTGTGGGATGCTGACCAAGCTTCATTTCAGTCCTAGGCACACAAAGGGCACTAAGCATACAGTGTGAAAACTGAGTTTCCTTGAGAGCTGCTTGGAAGCCTGATGGTGTGTGAAGTTAGTGAGCCAAATGGAGTTGTTCTCCCACAAGAACCACTCGGCTGATCCTTCTTCAATATGCCCTTCACCAACATGCAGTGTTTCCTTGATTGAATTAGCTCTCACACCAACATTTGCGTCTAGAGCCTTTGCATTGAGGGCTATCTGAAAACGGCTGTGGCGCTGAAGTTGCCTGTGAATGTGGAGTTGGTGGCATGTGAAACCCGCATGTGGAGCATTCATTTGTGTGGGATGCTCTACCAGGTTCATTCCTAGATAATGCACTCAAAGACAATAAGAATAGAGTGTGAAAACTGAGTTTCCTTGAGAGCTGCTTGGAAGCCTGATGGCGTGTGAAGTTAGTGAGCCAAATGGAGTTGTTCTCCCACAAGAACCACTCGGCTGATCCTTCTTCAATATGCCCTTCACCAACATGCCGTGTTTCCTTGATTGAATTAGCTCTCACACCAATATTTGCGTCTAGAGCCTTTGCATTGAGGGCTATCTGAAAACGGCTGTGGCACTGAAGTTGCCTGTGAATGTGGAATTGGTGGCATGTGAAACACGCACGTGGAGCATTCGTTTGTGTGGGATGCTCTACCAGGTTCATTCCTAGATAATGCACTCAAAGGGCACTAAGCATAGAGTGTGAAAACTGAGTTTCCTTGAGAGCTGCTTGGAAGCCTGATGGTGTGTGAAGTTAGTGAGCCAAATGGAGTTGTTCTCCCACAAGAAACACTCGGCTGATTCTTCTTCAATGTGCCCTTCACCAACATGCAGTGTTTCCTTGATTGAATTAGCTCTCACACCAATATTTGCGTCTAGAGCCTTTGCATTGAGGGCTATCTGAAAACGGCTGTGGGGCTGAAGTTGCCTGTGAATTTGGAGTTGGTGGCATGTGAAACCCGCATGTGGAGCATTCGTTTGTGTGGGATGCTCTACCAGGTTCATTCCTAGATAATGCTCTCAAAGGGCACTAAGCATAGAGTGTGAAAACTGAGTTTCCTTGAGAGCTGCTTGGAAGCCTGATGGTGTGTGAAGTTAGTGAGCCAAAGAACCCTTTGGAAGCCTGATGGTGTGTGAAGTTAGTGAGCCAAATGGAGTTGTTCTCCCACAAGAACCACTCGGCTGATCCTTCTTCAATATGTCCTTCACCAACATGCAGTGTTTCCTTGATTGAATTAGCTCTCACACCAATATTTGCGTCTAGAGCCTTTGCATTGAGGGCTATGTGAAAACGGCTGTGGCGCTGAAGTTGCCTGTGAATGTGGAGTTGGTGGCATGTGAAACCCGCATGTGGAGCATTCGTTTGTGTGGGATGCTGACCAAGCTTCATTTCAGTCCTAGGCACACAAAGGGCACTAAGCATAGAGTGTGAAAACTGAGTTTCCTTGAGAGCTGCTTGGAAGCCTGATGGTGTGTGAAGTTAGTGAGCCAAATGGAGTTGTTCTCCCACAAGAACCACTCGGCTGATCCTTCTTCAATATGCCCTTCACCAACATGCAGTGTTTCCTTGATTGAATTATCTCACACACCAATATTTGCGTCTAGAGCCTTTGCATTGAGGGCTATCTGAAAACGGCTGTGGCGCTGAAGTTGCCTGTGAATGTGGAGTTGGTGGCATGTGAAACCCGCATGTGGAGCATTCGTTTGTGTGGGATGCTGACCAAGCTTCATTTCAGTCCTTGGCACACAAAGGGCACTAAGCATAGAGTGTGAAAACTGAGTTTCCTTGAGAGGTGCTTGGAAGCCTGATGGTGTGTGAAGTTAGTGAGCCAAATGGAGTTGTTCTCCCACAAGAACCACTCGGCTGATCCTTCTTCAATATGCCCTTCACCAACATGCAGTGTTTCCTTGATTGAATTAGCTCTCACACCAATATTTGCGTCTAGAGCCTTTGCATTGAGGGCTATCTGAAAACGGCTGTGGCGCTGAAGTTGCCTGTGAATGTGGAGTTGGTGGCATGTGAAACCCGCATGTGGAGCATTCGTTTGTGTGGGATGCTCTACCATGTTCATTCCCAGATAATGCACTCAAAGGGCACTAAGCATACAGTGTGAAAACTGAGTTTGCTTGAGAGCTGCTTGGAAGCCTGATGGTGTGTGAAGTTAGTGAGCCAAAGACCCTTTGGAAGCCTGATCGTGTGTGAAGTTAGTGAGCCAAATGGAGTTGTTCTCCCACAAGAACCACTCGGCTGATTCTTCTTCAATATGCCCTTCACCAACATGCAGTGGTTCCTTGATTGAATTAGCTCTCACACCAATATTTGCGTCTACAGCCTTTGCATTGAGGGCTATCTGAAAACGGCTGTGGCGCTGAAGTTGCCTGTGAATGTGGAGTTGGTGGGATGTGAAACCCGCATGTGGATCATTCGTTTGTGTGGGATGCTGACCAAGCTTCATTTCAGTCCTAGGCACACAAAGGGCACTAAGCATACAGTGTGAAAACTGAGTTTCCTTGAGAGCTGCTTGGAAGCCTGATGGTGTGTGAAGTTAGTGAGCCAAATGGAGTTGTTCTCCCACAAGAACCACTCGGCTGATCCTTCTTCAATATGCCCTTCACCAACATGCAGTGTTTCCTTGATTGAATTAGCTCTCACACCAACATTTGCGTCTAGAGCCTTTGCATTGAGGGCTATCTGAAAACGGCTGTGGCGCTGAAGTTGCCTGTGAATGTGGAGTTGGTGGCATGTGAAACCCGCATGTGGAGCATTCATTTGTGTGGGATGCTCTACCAGGTTCATTCCTAGATAATGCACTCAAAGACAATAAGAATAGAGTGTGAAAACTGAGTTTCCTTGAGAGCTGCTTGGAAGCCTGATGGCGTGTGAAGTTAGTGAGCCAAATGGAGTTGTTCTCCCACAAGAACCACTCGGCTGATCCTTCTTCAATATGCCCTTCACCAACATGCCGTGTTTCCTTGATTGAATTAGCTCTCACACCAATATTTGCGTCTAGAGCCTTTGCATTGAGGGCTATCTGAAAACGGCTGTGGCACTGAAGTTGCCTGTGAATGTGGAATTGGTGGCATGTGAAACACGCACGTGGAGCATTCGTTTGTGTGGGATGCTCTACCAGGTTCATTCCTAGATAATGCACTCAAAGGGCACTAAGCATAGAGTGTGAAAACTGAGTTTCCTTGAGAGCTGCTTGGAAGCCTGATGGTGTGTGAAGTTAGTGAGCCAAATGGAGTTGTTCTCCCACAAGAAACACTCGGCTGATTCTTCTTCAATGTGCCCTTCACCAACATGCAGTGTTTCCTTGATTGAATTAGCTCTCACACCAATATTTGCGTCTAGAGCCTTTGCATTGAGGGCTATCTGAAAACGGCTGTGGGGCTGAAGTTGCCTGTGAATTTGGAGTTGGTGGCATGTGAAACCCGCATGTGGAGCATTCGTTTGTGTGGGATGCTCTACCAGGTTCATTCCTAGATAATGCTCTCAAAGGGCACTAAGCATAGAGTGTGAAAACTGAGTTTCCTTGAGAGCTGCTTGGAAGCCTGATGGTGTGTGAAGTTAGTGAGCCAAAGAACCCTTTGGAAGCCTGATGGTGTGTGAAGTTAGTGAGCCAAATGGAGTTGTTCTCCCACAAGAACCACTCGGCTGATCCTTCTTCAATATGTCCTTCACCAACATGCAGTGTTTCCTTGATTGAATTAGCTCTCACACCAATATTTGCGTCTAGAGCCTTTGCATTGAGGGCTATGTGAAAACGGCTGTGGCGCTGAAGTTGCCTGTGAATGTGGAGTTGGTGGCATGTGAAACCCGCATGTGGAGCATTCGTTTGTGTGGGATGCTGACCAAGCTTCATTTCAGTCCTAGGCACACAAAGGGCACTAAGCATAGAGTGTGAAAACTGAGTTTCCTTGAGAGCTGCTTGGAAGCCTGATGGTGTGTGAAGTTAGTGAGCCAAATGGAGTTGTTCTCCCACAAGAACCACTCGGCTGATCCTTCTTCAATATGCCCTTCACCAACATGCAGTGTTTCCTTGATTGAATTATCTCACACACCAATATTTGCGTCTAGAGCCTTTGCATTGAGGGCTATCTGAAAACGGCTGTGGCGCTGAAGTTGCCTGTGAATGTGGAGTTGGTGGCATGTGAAACCCGCATGTGGAGCATTCGTTTGTGTGGGATGCTGACCAAGCTTCATTTCAGTCCTTGGCACACAAAGGGCACTAAGCATAGAGTGTGAAAACTGAGTTTCCTTGAGAGGTGCTTGGAAGCCTGATGGTGTGTGAAGTTAGTGAGCCAAATGGAGTTGTTCTCCCACAAGAACCACTCGGCTGATCCTTCTTCAATATGCCCTTCACCAACATGCAGTGTTTCCTTGATTGAATTAGCTCTCACACCAATATTTGCGTCTAGAGCCTTTGCATTGAGGGCTATCTGAAAACGGCTGTGGCGCTGAAGTTGCCTGAGAATGTGGAGTTGGTGGCATGTGAAACCCGCATGTGGAGCATTCGTTTATGTGGGATGCTCTCCAAGCTTCATTTCACTCCTAGGAACACAATGGGCACTAAGTTTAGAGTGTGAAACCTGAGTTTCCTTGAGAGCTGCTTGGAAGCCTGATGTTTTGTGAAGTTAGTGAGCCAAATGGAGTTGTTCTCCCACAAGAACCACTCGGCTGATCCTTCTTCAATATGCCCTTCACCAACATGCAGTGTTTCCTTGATTGAATTAGCTCTCACACCAATATTTGCGTCTAGAGCCTTTGCATTGAGGGCTATCTGAAAACGGCTGTGGCGCTGAAGTAGCCTGAGAATGTGGAGTTGGTGGCATGTGAAACCCGCATGTGGAGCATTTGTTTATGTGGGATGCTGACCAAGCTTCACTTCAGTCCTAGGCACACAAAGGGCACTAAGCATAGAGTGTGAAAACTGAGTTTCCTTGAGAGCTGCTTGGAAGCCTGATGGTGTGTGAAGTTAGTGAGCCAAATGGAGTTGTTCTCCCACAAGAACCACTCGGCTGATCCTTCTTCAATATGCCCTTCACCAACATGCAGTGTTTCCTTGATTGAATTAGCTCTCACACCAATATTTGCGTCTAGAGCCTTTGCATTGAGGGCTATCTGAAAACGGCTGTGGCGCTGAAGTTGCCTGTGAATGTGGAGTTGGTGGCATGTGAAACCCGCATGTGGAGCATTCGTTTGTATGGGATGCTCTCCAAGCTTCATTTCACTCCTAGGCACACAAAGGGCACTAAGCATAGAGTGTGAAAACTGAGTTTCCTTGAGAGCTGCTTGGAAGCCTGATGGTGTGTGAAGTTAGTGAGCCAAATGGAGTTGTTCTCCCACAAGAACCACTCGGCTGATCCTTCTTCAATATGCCCTTCACCAACATGCAGTGTTTCCTTGATTGAATTAGCTCTCACACCAATATTTGCGTCTAGAGCCTTTGCATTGAGGGCTATCTGAAAACGGCTGTGGCGCTGAAGTTGCCTGTGAATGTGGAGTTGGTGGCATGTGAAACCCGCATGTGGAGCATTCGTTTGTGTGGGATGCTCTACCATGTTCATTCCTAGATAATGCACTCAAAGGGCACTAAGCATAGAGTGCGAATACTAAGTTTCCTTGAGAGCTGTTGGAAGCCTGATGGTGTGTGAAGTTAGTGAGCCAAAGAACCCTTTGGAAGCCTGATGGTGTGTGAAGTTAGTGAGCCAAATGTAGTTGTTCTCCCACAAGAACCACTCGGCTGATTCTTCTTCAATATGCCCTTCACCAACATGCAGTGTGTCCTTGATTGAATTAGCTCTCACACCAATATTTGCGTCTAGAGCCTTTGCATTGAGGGCTATCTGAAAACGGCTGTGGCGCTGAAGTTGCCTGTGAATGTGGAGTTGGTGGGATGTGAAACCCGCATGTGGAGCATTCGTTTGTGTGGGATGCTGACCAAGCTTCATTTCAGTCCTAGGCACACAAAGGGCACTAAGCATACAGTGTGAAAACTGAGTTTCCTTGAGAGCTGCTTGGAAGCCTGATGGTGTGTGAAGTTAGTGAGCCAAATGAAGTTGTTCTCCCACAAGAACCACTCGGCTGATCCTTCTTCAATATGCCCTTCACCAACATGCAGTGTTTCCTTGATTGAATTAGCTCTCACACCAATATTTGCGTCTAGAGCCTTTGCATTGAGGGCTACCTGAAAACGGCTGTTGCGCTGAAGTTGCCTGTGAATGTGGAGTTGGTGGCATGTGAAACCCGCATGTGGAGCATTCATTTGTGTGGGATGCTGACCAAGTTCATTTCAGTCCTAGGCACACAAAGAGCACTATGCATAGAGTGTGAAAACTGAGTTTCCTTGAGAGCTGCTTGGAAGCCTGATGGTGTGTGAAGTTAGTGAGCCAAATGGAGTTGTTCTCCCACAAGAACCACTCGGCTGATCCTTCTTCAATATGCCCTTCACCAACATGCAGTGTTTCCTTGATTGAATTAGCTCTCACACCAATATTTGCGTCTAGAGCCTTTGCATTGAGGGCTATCTGAAAACGGCTGTGGCGCTGAAGTTGCCTGTGAATGTGGAGTTGGTGGCATGTGAAACCCGCATGTGGAGCATTCGTTTATGTGGGATGCTCTCCAAGCTTCATTTCACTCCTAGGCACACAATGGGCACTAAGCATAGAGTGTGAAAACTGAGTTTCCTTGAGAGCTGCTTGGAAGCCTGATGGTGTGTGAAGTTAGTGAGCCAAATGGAGTTGTTCTCCCACAAGAACCACTCGGCTGATCCTTCTTCAATATGCCCTTCACCAACATGCAGTGTTTCCTTGATTGAATTAGCTCTCACACCAATATTTGCGTCTAGAGCCTTTGCATTGAGGGCTATCTGAAAACGGCTGTGGCGCTGAAGTAGCCTGAGAATGTGGAGTTGGTGGCATGTGAAACCCGCATGTGGAGCATTTGTTTATGTGGGATGCTGACCAAGCTTCACTTCACTCCTAGGCACACAAAGGGCACTAAGCATAGAGTGTGAAAACTGAGTTTCCTTGAGAGCTGCTTGGAAGCCTGATGGTGTGTGAAGTTAGTGAGCCAAATGGAGTTGTTCTCCCACAAGAACCACTCGGCTGATCCTTCTTCAATATGCCCTTCACCAACATGCCGTGTTTCCTTGATTGAATTAGCTCTCACACCAATATTTGCGTCTAGAGCCTTTGCATTGAGGGCTATCTGAAAACGGCTGTGGCGCTGAAGTTGCCTGTGAATGTGGAGTTGGTGGCATGTGAAACCCGCACGTGGAACATTCCTTTTTGTGGGATGCTGACCAAGCTTCATTTCAGTCCTAGGCACACAAAGAGCACTAAGCATAGAGTGTGAAAACTGAGTTTCCTTGAGAGCTGCTTGGAAGCCTGATGGTGTGTGAAGTTAGTGAGCCAAATGGAGTTGTTCTCCCACAAGAACCACTCGGCTGATCCTTCTTCAATATGCCCTTCACCAACATGCCGTGTTTCCTTGATTGAATTAGCTCTCACACCAATATTTGCGTCTAGAGCCTTTGCATTGAGGGCTATCTGAAAACGGCTGTGGCACTGAAGTTGCCTGTGAATGTGGAATTGGTGGCATGTGAAACCCGCACGTGGAGCATTCGTTTGTGTGGGATGCTCTACCAGGTTCATTCCTAGATAATGCACTCAAAGGGCACTAAGCATAGAGTGTGAAAACTGAGTTTCCTTGAGAGCTGCTTGGAAGCCTGATGGTGTGTGAAGTTAGTGAGCCAAATGGAGTTGTTCTCCCACAAGAAACACTCGGCTGATTCTTCTTCAATGTGCCCTTCACCAACATGCAGTGTTTCCTTGATTGAATTAGCTCTCACACCAATATTTGCGTCTAGAGCCTTTGCATTGAGGGCTATCTGAAAACGGCTGTGGGGCTGAAGTTGCATGTGAATTTGGAGTTGGTGGCATGTGAAACCCGCATGTGGAGCATTCGTTTGTGTGGGATGCTCTACCAGGTTCATTCCTAGATAATGCTCTCAAAGGGCACTAAGCATAGAGTGTGAAAACTGAGTTTCCTTGAGAGCTGCTTGGAAGCCTGATGGTGTGTGAAGTTAGTGAGCCAAAGAACCCTTTGGAAGCCTGATGGTGTGTGAAGTTAGTGAGCCAAATGGAGTTGTTCTCCCACAAGAACCACTCGGCTGATCCTTCTTCAATTTGTCCTTCACCAACATGCAGTGTTTCCTTGATTGAATTAGCTCTCACACCAATATTTGCGTCTAGAGCCTTTGCATTGAGGGCTATGTGAAAACGGCTGTGGCGCTGAAGTTGCCTGTGAATGTGGAGTTGGTGGCATGTGAAACCCGCATGTGGAGCATTCGTTTGTGTGGGATGCTGACCAAGCTTCATTTCAGTCCTAGGCACACAAAGGGCACTAAGCATACAGTGTGAAAACTGAGTTTCCTTGAGAGCTGCTTGGAATCCTGATGGTGTGTGAAGTTAGTGAGCCAAATGGAGTTGTTCTCCCACAAGAACCACTCGGCTGATCCTTCTTCAATATGCCCTTCACCAACATGCAGTGTTTCCTTGATTGAATTATCTCACACACCAATATTTGCGTCTAGAGCCTTTGCATTGAGGGCTATCTGAAAGCGGCTGTGGCGCTGAAGTTGCCTGTGAATGTGGAGTTGGTGGCATGTGAAACCCGCATGTGGAGCATTCGTTTGTGTGGGATGCTGACCAAGCTTCATTTCAGTCCTTGGCACACAAAGGGCACTAAGCATAGAGTGTGAAAACTGAGTTTCCTTGAGAGCTGCTTGGAAGCCTGATGGTGTGTGAAGTTAGTGAGCCAAATGGAGTTGTTCTCCCACAAGAACCACTCGGCTGATCCTTCTTCAATATGCCCTTCACCAACATGCAGTGTTTCCTTGATTGAATTAGCTCTCACACCAATATTTGCGTCTAGAGCCTTTGCATTGAGGGCTATCTGAAAACGGCTGTGGCGCTGAAGTTGCCTGTGAATGTGGAGTTGGTGGCATGTAAAACCCGCATGTGGAGCATTCGTTTATGTGGGATGCTCTCCAAGCTTCATTTCACTCCTAGGCACACAATGGGCACTAAGTTTAGAGTGTGAAACCTGAGTTTCCTTGAGAGCTGCTTGGAAGCCTGATGGTGTGTGAAGTTAGTGAGCCAAATGGAGTTGTTCTCCCACAAGAACCACTCGGCTGATCCTTCTTCAATATGCCCTTCACCAACATGCAGTGTTTCCTTGATTGAATTAGCTCTCACACCAATATTTGCGTCTAGAGCCTTTGCATTGAGGGCTATCTGAAAACGGCTGTGGCGCTGAAGTAGCCTGAGAATGTGGAGTTGGTGGCATGTGAAACCCGCATGTGGAGCATTTGTTTATGTGGGATGCTGACCAAGCTTCACTTCAGTCCTAGGCACACAAAGGGCACTAAGCATTGAGTGTGAAAACTGAGTTTCCTTGAGAGCTGCTTGGAAGCCTGATGGTGTGTGAAGTTAGTGAGCCAAATGGAGTTGTTCTCCCACAAGAACCACTCAGCTGATCCTTCTTCAATATGCCCTTCACCAACATGCAGTGTTTCCTTGATTGAATTAGCTCTCACACCAATATTTGCGTCTAGAGCCTTTGCATTGAGGGCTATCTGAAAACGGCTGTGGCGCTGAAGTTGCCTGTGAATGTGGAGTTGGTGGCATGTGAAACCCGCATGTGGAGCATTCGTTTGTATGGGATGCTCTCCAAGCTTCATTTCACTCCTAGGCACACAAAGGGCACTAAGCATAGAGTGTGAAAACTGAGTTTCCTTGAGAGCTGCTTGGAAGCCTGATGGTGTGTGAAGTTAGTGAGCCAAATGGAGTTGTTCTCCCACAAGAACCACTCGGCTGATCCTTCTTCAATATGCCCTTCACCAACATGCAGTGTTTCCTTGATTGAATTAGCTCTCACACCAATATTTGCGTCTAGAGCCTTTGCATTGAGGGCTATCTGAAAACGGCTGTGGCGCTGAAGTTGCCTGTGAATGTGGAGTTGGTGGCATGTGAAACCCGCATGTGGAGCATTCGTTTGTGTGGGATGCTCTACCATGTTCATTCCTAGATAATGCACTCAAAGGGTACTAAGCATAGAGTGTGAAAACTGAGTTTGCTTGAGAGCTGCTTGGAAGCCTGATGGTGTGTGAAGTTAGTGAGCCAAAGACCCTTTGGAAGCCTGATCGTGTGTGAAGTTAGTGAGCCAAATGGAGTTGTTCTCCCACAAGAACCACTCGGCTGATTCTTCTTCAATATGCCCTTCACCAACATGCAGTGGTTCCTTGATTGAATTAGCTCTCACACCAATATTTGCGTCTACAGCCTTTGCATTGAGGGCTATCTGAAAACGGCTGTGGCGCTGAAGTTGCCTGTGAATGTGGAGTTGGTGGGATGTGAAACCCGCATGTGGATCATTCGTTTGTGTGGGATGCTGACCAAGCTTCATTTCAGTCCTAGGCACACAAAGGGCACTAAGCATACAGTGTGAAAACTGAGTTTCCTTGAGAGCTGCTTGGAAGCCTGATGGTGTGTGAAGTTAGTGAGCCAAATGGAGTTGTTCTCCCACAAGAACCACTCGGCTGATCCTTCTTCAATATGCCCTTCACCAACATGCAGTGTTTCCTTGATTGAATTAGCTCTCACACCAACATTTGCGTCTAGAGCCTTTGCATTGAGGGCTATCTGAAAACGGCTGTGGCGGTGAAGTTGCCTGTGAATGTGGAGTTGGTGGCATGTGAAACCCGCATGTGGAGCATTCATTTGTGTGGGATGCTCTACCAGGTTCATTCCTAGATAATGCACTCAAAGACAATAAGAATAGAGTGTGAAAACTGAGTTTCCTTGAGAGCTGCTTGGAAGCCTGATGGCGTGTGAAGTTAGTGAGCCAAATGGAGTTGTTCTCCACAAGAACCACTCGGCTGATCCTTCTTCAATATGCCCTTCACCAACATGCCGTGTTTCCTTGATTGAATTAGCTCTCACACCAATATTTGCGTCTAGAGCCTTTGCATTGAGGGCTATCTGAAAACGGCTGTGGCACTGAAGTTGCCTGTGAATGTGGAATTGGTGGCATGTGAAACCCGCACGTGGAGCATTCGTTTGTGTGGGATGCTCTACCAGGTTCATTCCTAGATAATGCACTCAAAGGGCACTAAGCATAGAGTGTGAAAACTGAGTTTCCTTGAGAGCTGCTTGGAAGCCTGATGGTGTGTGAAGTTAGTGAGCCAAATGGAGTTGTTCTCCCACAAGAAACACTCGGCTGATTCTTCTTCAATGTGCCCTTCACCAACATGCAGTGTTTCCTTGATTGAATTAGCTCTCACACCAATATTTGCGTCTAGAGCCTTTGCATTGAGGGCTATCTGAAAACGGCTGTGGGGCTGAAGTTGCCTGTGAATTTGGAGTTGGTGGCATGTGAAACCCGCATGTGGAGCATTCGTTTGTGTGGGATGCTCTACCAGGTTCATTCCTAGATAATGCTCTCAAAGGGCACTAAGCATAGAGTGTGAAAACTGAGTTTCCTTGAGAGCTGCTTGGAAGCCTGATGGTGTGTGAAGTTAGTGAGCCAAATGGAGTTGTTCTCCCACAAGAAACACTCGGCTGATTCTTCTTCAATGTGCCCTTCACCAACATGCAGTGTTTCCTTGATTGAATTAGCTCTCACACCAATATTTGCGTCTAGAGCCTTTGCATTGAGGGCTATCTGAAAACGGCTGTGGGGCTGAAGTTGCCTGTGAATTTGGAGTTGGTGGCATGTGAAACCCGCATGTGGAGCATTCGTTTGTGTGGGATGCTCTACCAGGTTCATTCCTAGATAATGCTCTCAAAGGGCACTAAGCATAGAGTGTGAAAACTGAGTTTCCTTGAGAGCTGCTTGGAAGCCTGATGGTGTGTGAAGTTAGTGAGCCAAAGAACCCTTTGGAAGCCTGATGGTGTGTGAAGTTAGTGAGCCAAATGGAGTTGTTCTCCCACAAGAACCACTCGGCTGATCCTTCTTCAATATGTCCTTCACCAACATGCAGTGTTTCCTTGATTGAATTAGCTCTCACACCAATATTTGCGTCTAGAGCCTTTGCATTGAGGGCTATGTGAAAACGGCTGTGGCGCTGAAGTTGCCTGTGAATGTGGAGTTGGTGGCATGTGAAACCCGCATGTGGAGCATTCGTTTGTGTGGGATGCTGACCAAGCTTCATTTCAGTCCTAGGCACACAAAGGGCACTAAGCATAGAGTGTGAAAACTGAGTTTCCTTGAGAGCTGCTTGGAAGCCTGATGGTGTGTGAAGTTAGTGAGCCAAATGGAGTTGTTCTCCCACAAGAACCACTCGGCTGATCCTTCTTCAATATGCCCTTCACCAACATGCAGTGTTTCCTTGATTGAATTATCTCACACACCAATATTTGCGTCTAGAGCCTTTGCATTGAGGGCTATCTGAAAACGGCTGTGGCGCTGAAGTTGCCTGTGAATGTGGAGTTGGTGGCATGTGAAACCCGCATGTGGAGCATTCGTTTGTGTGGGATGCTGACCAAGCTTCATTTCAGTCCTTGGCACACAAAGGGCACTAAGCATAGAGTGTGAAAACTGA
>NW_026699993.1:0-41913 GCF_030435755.1 Ochotona princeps | reverse complement strand
GTTTCACATGCCACCAACTCCACATTCACAGGCAACTTCAGCGCCACAGCCGTTTTCAGATAGCCCTCAATGCAAAGGATCTAGACGCAAATATTGGTGTGAGAGCTAATTCAATCAAGGAAACACTGCATGTTGGTGAAGGGCATATTGAAGAAGGATCAGCCGAGTGGTTCTTGTGGGAGAACAACTCCATTTGGCTCACTAACTTCACACACCATCAGGCTTCCAAGCAGCTCTCAAGGAAACTCAGTTTTCACACTCTATGCTTAGTGCCGTTTGTATGGCTAGGACTGAAATGAACCTGGTAGAGCATCCCACACAAACGAATGCTCCACATGCGGGTTTCACATGCCACCAACTCCACATTCACAGGCAACTTCAGCGCCACAGCCGTTTTCAGATAGCCCTCAATGCAAAGGCTCTAGACGCAAATATTGGTGTGAGAGCTAATTCAATCAAGGAAACACTGCATGTTGGTGAAGGGCATATTGAAGAAGGATCACCCGAGTGGTTCTTGTGGGAGAACAACTCCATTTGGCTCACTAACTTCACACACCATCAGGCTTCCAAGCAGCTCTCAAGGAAACTCAGTTTTCACACTCTATGCTTAGTGCCCTTTGAGTGCATTATCTAGGAATGAACCTGGTAGAGCATCCCACACAAACGAATGCTCCACATGCGGGTTTCACATGCCACCAACTCCACATTCACAGGCAACTTCAGCGCCACAGCCGTTTTCAGATAGCCCTCAATGCAAAGGCTCTAGACGCAAATATCGGTGTGAGAGCTAATTCAATCAAGGAAACACTGCATGTTGGTGAAGGGCATATTGAAGAAGGATCAGCCGAGTGGTTCTTGTGGGAGAACAACTCCATTTGGCTCACTAACTTCACACACCATCAGGCTTCCAAGCAGCTCTCAAGGAAACTCAGTTTTCACACTCTATGCTTAGTGCCCTTTGAGTGCATTATCTAGGAATGAACCTGGTAGAGCATCCCACACAAACGAATGCTCCACATGCGGGTTTCACATGCCACCAACTCCACATTCACAGGCAACTTCAGCGCCACAGCCGTTTTCAGATAGCCCTCAATGCAAAGGCTCTAGACGCAAATATTGGTGTGAGAGCTGATTCAATCAAGGAAACACTGCATGTTGGTGAAGGGCATATTGAAGAAGGATCAGCCGAGTGGTTCTTGTGGGAGAACAACTCCATTTGGCTCACTAACTTCACACACCATCAGGCTTCCAAGCAGCTCTCAAGGAAACTCAGTTTTCACACTCTATGCTTAGTGCCCTTTGTATGGCTAGCACTGAAATGAACCTGGTAGAGCATCCCACACAAACGAATGCTCCACATGCGGGTTTCACATGCCACCAACTCCACATTCACAGGCAACTTCAGCGCCACAGCCGTTTTCAGATAGCCCTCAATGCAAAGGCTCTAGACGCAAATATTGGTGTGAGAGCTAATTCAATCAAGGAAACACTGCATGTTGGTGAAGGGCATATTGAAGAAGGATCACCCGAGTGGTTCTTGTGGGAGAACAACTCCATTTGGCTCACTAACTTCACACACCATCAGGCTTCCAAGCAGCTCTCAAGGAAACTCAGTTTTCACACTCTATGCTTAGTGCCCTTTGAGTGCATTATCTAGGAATGAACCTGGTAGAGCATCCCACACAAACGAATGCTCCACATGCGGGTTTCACATGCCACCAACTCCACATTCACAGGCAACTTCAGCGCCACAGCCGTTTTCAGATAGCCCTCAATGCAAAGGCTCTAGACGCAAATATCGGTGTGAGAGCTAATTCAATCAAGGAAACACTGCATGTTGGTGAAGGGCATATTGAAGAAGGATCAGCCGAGTGGTTCTTGTGGGAGAACAACTCCATTTGGCTCACTAACTTCACACACCATCAGGCTTCCAAGCAGCTCTCAAGGAAACTCAGTTTTCACACTCTATGCTTAGTGCCCTTTGAGTGCATTATCTAGGAATGAACCTGGTAGAGCATCCCACACAAACGAATGCTCCACATGCGGGTTTCACATGCCACCAACTCCACATTCACAGGCAACTTCAGCGCCACAGCCGTTTTCAGATAGCCCTCAATGCAAAGGCTCTAGACGCAAATATTGGTGTGAGAGCTAATTCAATCAAGGAAACACTGCATGTTGGTGAAGGGCATATTGAAGAAGGATCAGCCGAGTGGTTCTTGTGGGAGAACAACTCCATTTGGCTCACTAACTTCACACACCATCAGGCTTCCAAGCAGCTCTCAAGGAAACTCAGTTTTCACACTCTATGCTTAGTGCCCTTTGTATGGCTAGCACTGAAATGAACCTGGTAGAGCATCCCACACAAACGAATGCTCCACATGCGGGTTTCACATGCCACCAACTCCACATTCACAGGCAACTTCAGCGCCACAGCCGTTTTCAGATAGCCCTCAATGCAAAGGATCTAGACGCAAATATTGGTGTGAGAGCTAATTCAATCAAGGAAACACTGCATGTTGGTGAAGGGCATATTGAAGAAGGATCACCCGAGTGGTTCTTGTGGGAGAACAACTCCATTTGGCTCACTAACTTCACACACCATCAGGCTTCCAAGCAGCTCTCAAGGAAACTCAGTTTTCACACTCTATGCTTAGTGCCCTTTGTATGGCTAGCACTGAAATGAACCTGGTAGAGCATCCCACACAAACGAATGCTCCACATGCGGGTTTCACATGCCACCAACTCCACATTCACAGGCAACTTCAGCGCCACAGCCGTTTTCAGATAGCCCTCAATGCAAAGGCTCTAGACGCAAATATCGGTGTGAGAGCTAATTCAATCAAGGAAACACTGCATGTTGGTGAAGGGCATATTGAAGAAGGATCAGCCGAGTGGTTCTTGTGGGAGAACAACTCCATTTGGCTCACTAACTTCACACACCATCAGGCTTCCAAGCAGCTCTCAAGGAAACTCAGTTTTCACACTCTATGCTTAGTGCCCTTTGAGTGCATTATCTAGGAATGAACCTGGTAGAGCATCCCACACAAACGAATGCTCCACATGCGGGTTTCACATGCCACCAACTCCACATTCACAGGCAACTTCAGCGCCACAGCCGTTTTCAGATAGCCCTCAATGCAAAGGCTCTAGACGCAAATATCGGTGTGAGAGCTAATTCAATCAAGGAAACACTGCATGTTGGTGAAGGGCATATTGAAGAAGGATCAGCCGAGTGGTTCTTGTGGGAGAACAACTCCATTTGGCTCACTAACTTCACACACCATCAGGCTTCCAAGCAGCTCTGAAGGAAACTCAGTTTTCACACTCTATGCTTAGTGCCCTTTGAGTGCATTATCTAGGAATGAACCTGGTAGAGCATCCCACACAAACGAATGCTCCACATGCGGGTTTCACATGCCACCAACTCCACATTCACAGGCAACTTCAGCGCCACAGCCGTTTTCAGATAGCCCTCAATGCAAAGGCTCTAGACGCAAATATTGGTGTGAGAGCTAATTCAATCAAGGAAACACTGCATGTTGGTGAAGGGCATATTGAAGAAGGATCAGCCGAGTGGTTCTTGTGGGAGAACAACTCCATTTGGCTCACTAACTTCACACACCATCAGGCTTCCAAGCAGCTCTCAAGGAAACTCAGTTTTCACACTCTATGCTTAGTGCCCTTTGTATGGCTAGCACTGAAATGAACCTGGTAGAGCATCCCACACAAACGAATGCTCCACATGCGGGTTTCACATGCCACCAACTCCACATTCACAGGCAACTTCAGCGCCACAGCCGTTTTCAGATAGCCCTCAATGCAAAGGATCTAGACGCAAATATTGGTGTGAGAGCTAATTCAATCAAGGAAACACTGCATGTTGGTGAAGGGCATATTGAAGAAGGATCAGCCGAGTGGTTCTTGTGGGGAGAACAACTCCATTTGGCTCACTAACTTCACACACCATCAGGCTTCCAAGCAGCTCTCAAGGAAACTCAGTTTTCACACTCTATGCTTAGTGCCCTTTGTATGGCTAGCACTGAAATGAACCTGGTAGAGCATCCCACACAAACGAATGCTCCACATGCGGGTTTCACATGCCACCAACTCCACATTCACAGGCAACTTCAGCGCCACAGCCGTTTTCAGATAGCCCTCAATGCAAAGGCTCTAGACGCAAATATTGGTGTGAGAGCTAATTCAATCAAGGAAACACTGCATGTTGGTGAAGGGCATATTGAAGAAGGATCACCCGAGTGGTTCTTGTGGGAGAACAACTCCATTTGGCTCACTAACTTCACACACCATCAGGCTTCCAAGCAGCTCTCAAGGAAACTCAGTTTTCACACTCTATGCTTAGTGCCCTTTGAGTGCATTATCTAGGAATGAACCTGGTAGAGCATCCCACACAAACGAATGCTCCACATGCGGGTTTCACATGCCACCAACTCCACATTCACAGGCAACTTCAGCGCCACAGCCGTTTTCAGATAGCCCTCAATGCAAAGGCTCTAGACGCAAATATTGGTGTGAGAGCTAATTCAATCAAGGAAACACTGCATGTTGGTGAAGGGCATATTGAAGAAGGATCAGCCGAGTGGTTCTTGTGGGAGAACAACTCCATTTGGCTCACTAACTTCACACACCATCAGGCTTCCAAGCAGCTCTCAAGGAAACTCAGTTTTCACACTCTATGCTTAGTGCCCTTTGAGTGCATTATCTAGGAATGAACCTGGTAGAGCATCCCACACAAACGAATGCTCCACATGCGGGTTTCACATGCCACCAACTCCACATTCACAGGCAACTTCAGCGCCACAGCCGTTTTCAGATAGCCCTCAATGCAAAGGCTCTAGACGCAAATATTGGTGTGAGAGCTAATTCAATCAAGGAAACACTGCATGTTGGTGAAGGGCATATTGAAGAAGGATCAGCCGAGTGGTTCTTGTGGGAGAACAACTCCATTTGGCTCACTAACTTCACACACCATCAGGCTTCCAAGCAGCTCTCAAGGAAACTCAGTTTTCACACTCTATGCTTAGTGCCCTTTGTATGGCTAGCACTGAAATGAACCTGGTAGAGCATCCCACAGAAACGAATGCTCCACATGCGGGTTTCACATGCCACCAACTCCACATTCACAGGCAACTTCAGCGCCACAGCCGTTTTCAGATAGCCCTCAATGCAAAGGATCTAGACGCAAATATTGGTGTGAGAGCTAATTCAATCAAGGAAACACTGCATGTTGGTGAAGGGCATATTGAAGAAGGATCAGCCGAGTGGTTCTTGTGGGAGAACAACTCCATTTGGCTCACTAACTTCACACACCATCAGGCTTCCAAGCAGCTCTCAAGGAAACTCAGTTTTCACACTCTATGCTTAGTGCCCTTTGTATGGCTAGCACTGAAATGAACCTGGTAGAGCATCCCACACAAACGAATGCTCCACATGCGGGTTTCACATGCCACCAACTCCACATTCACAGGCAACTTCAGCGCCACAGCCGTTTTCAGATAGCCCTCAATGCAAAGGCTCTAGACGCAAATATTGGTGTGAGAGCTAATTCAATCAAGGAAACACTGCATGTTGGTGAAGGGCATATTGAAGAAGGATCACCCGAGTGGTTCTTGTGGGAGAACAACTCCATTTGGCTCACTAACTTCACACACCATCAGGCTTCCAAGCAGCTCTCAAGGAAACTCAGTTTTCACACTCTATGCTTAGTGCCCTTTGAGTGCATTATCTAGGAATGAACCTGGTAGAGCATCCCACACAAACGAATGCTCCACATGCGGGTTTCACATGCCACCAACTCCACATTCACAGGCAACTTCAGCGCCACAGCCGTTTTCAGATAGCCCTCAATGCAAAGGCTCTAGACGCAAATATCGGTGTGAGAGCTAATTCAATCAAGGAAACACTGCATGTTGGTGAAGGGCATATTGAAGAAGGATCAGCCGAGTGGTTCTTGTGGGAGAACAACTCCATTTGGCTCACTAACTTCACACACCATCAGGCTTCCAAGCAGCTCTCAAGGAAACTCAGTTTTCACACTCTATGCTTAGTGCCCTTTGAGTGCATTATCTAGGAATGAACCTGGTAGAGCATCCCACACAAACGAATGCTCCACATGCGGGTTTCACATGCCACCAACTCCACATTCACAGGCAACTTCAGCGCCACAGCCGTTTTCAGATAGCCCTCAATGCAAAGGCTCTAGACGCAAATATTGGTGTGAGAGCTAATTCAATCAAGGAAACACTGCATGTTGGTGAAGGGCATATTGAAGAAGGATCAGCCGAGTGGTTCTTGTGGGAGAACAACTCCATTTGGCTCACTAACTTCACACACCATCAGGCTTCCAAGCAGCTCTCAAGGAAACTCAGTTTTCACACTCTATGCTTAGTGCCCTTTGTATGGCTAGCACTGAAATGAACCTGGTAGAGCATCCCACACAAACGAATGCTCCACATGCGGGTTTCACATGCCACCAACTCCACATTCACAGGCAACTTCAGCGCCACAGCCATTTTCAGATAGCCCTCAATGCAAAGGATCTAGACGCAAATATTGGTGTGAGAGCTAATTCAATCAAGGAAACACTGCATGTTGGTGAAGGGCATATTGAAGAAGGATCAGCCGAGTGGTTCTTGTGGGAGAACAACTCCATTTGGCTCACTAACTTCACACACCATCAGGCTTCCAAGCAGCTCTCAAGGAAACTCAGTTTTCACACTCTATGCTTAGTGCCCTTTGTATGGCTAGCACTGAAATGAACCTGGTAGAGCATCCCACACAAACGAATGCTCCACATGCGGGTTTCACATGCCACCAACTCCACATTCACAGGCAACTTCAGCGCCACAGCCGTTTTCAGATAGCCCTCAATGCAAAGGCTCCAGACGCAAATATCGGTGTGAGAGCTAATTCAATCAAGGAAACACTGCATGTTGGTGAAGGGCATATTGAAGAAGGATCAGCCGAGTGGTTCTTGTGGGAGAACAACTCCATTTGGCTCACTAACTTCACACACCATCAGGCTTCCAAGCAGCTCTCAAGGAAACTCAGTTTTCACACTCTATGCTTAGTGCCCTTTGAGTGCATTATCTAGGAATGAACCTGGTAGAGCATCCCACACAAACGAATGCTCCACATGCGGGTTTCACATGCCACCAACTCCACATTCACAGGCAACTTCAGCGCCACAGCCGTTTTCAGATAGCCCTCAATGCAAAGGCTCTAGACGCAAATATTGGTGTGAGAGCTAATTCAATCAAGGAAACACTGCATGTTGGTGAAGGGCATATTGAAGAAGGATCAGCCGAGTGGTTCTTGTGGGAGAACAACTCCATTTGGCTCACTAACTTCACACACCATCAGGCTTCCAAGCAGCTCTCAAGGAAACTCAGTTTTCACACTCTATGCTTAGTGCCCTTTGAGTGCATTATCTAGGAATGAACCTGGTAGAGCATCCCACACAAACGAATGCTCCACATGCGGGGTTTCACATGCCACCAACTCCACATTCACAGGCAACTTCAGCGCCACAGCCGTTTTCAGATAGCCCTCAATGCAAAGGCTCTAGACGCAAATATCGGTGTGAGAGCTAATTCAATCAAGGAAACACTGCATGTTGGTGAAGGGCATATTGAAGAAGGATCAGCCGAGTGGTTCTTGTGGGAGAACAACTCCATTTGGCTCACTAACTTCACACACCATCAGGCTTCCAAGCAGCTCTCAAGGAAACTCAGTTTTCACACTCTATGCTTAGTGCCCTTTGAGTGCATTATCTAGGAATGAACCTGGTAGAGCATCCCACAGAAACGAATGCTCCACATGCGGGTTTCACATGCCACCAACTCCACATTCACAGGCAACTTCAGCGCCACAGCCGTTTTCAGATAGCCCTCAATGCAAAGGCTCTAGACGCAAATATTGGTGTGAGAGCTAATTCAATCAAGGAAACACTGCATGTTGGTGAAGGGCATATTGAAGAAGGATCAGCCGAGTGGTTCTTGTGGGAGAACAACTCCATTTGGCTCACTAACTTCACACACCATCAGGCTTCCAAGCAGCTCTCAAGGAAACTCAGTTTTCACACTCTATGCTTAGTGCCCTTTGTATGGCTAGCACTGAAATGAACCTGGTAGAGCATCCCACACAAACGAATGCTCCACATGCGGGTTTCACATGCCACCAACTCCACATTCACAGGCAACTTCAGCGCCACAGCCGTTTTCAGATAGCCCTCAATGCAAAGGATCTAGACGCAAATATTGGTGTGAGAGCTAATTCAATCAAGGAAACACTGCATGTTGGTGAAGGGCATATTGAAGAAGGATCAGCCGAGTGGTTCTTGTGGGAGAACAACTCCATTTGGCTCACTAACTTCACACACCATCAGGCTTCCAAGCAGCTCTCAAGGAAACTCAGTTTTCACACTCTATGCTTAGTGCCCTTTGTATGGCTAGCACTGAAATGAACCTGGTAGAGCATCCCACACAAACGAATGCTCCACATGCGGGTTTCACATGCCACCAACTCCACATTCACAGGCAACTTCAGCGCCACAGCCGTTTTCAGATAGCCCTCAATGCAAAGGCTCTAGACGCAAATATTGGTGTGAGAGCTAATTCAATCAAGGAAACACTGCATGTTGGTGAAGGGCATATTGAAGAAGGATCACCCGAGTGGTTCTTGTGGGAGAACAACTCCATTTGGCTCACTAACTTCACACACCATCAGGCTTCCAAGCAGCTCTCAAGGAAACTCAGTTTTCACACTCTATGCTTAGTGCCCTTTGAGTGCATTATCTAGGAATGAACCTGGTAGAGCATCCCACACAAACGAATGCTCCACATGCGGGTTTCACATGCCACCAACTCCACATTCACAGGCAACTTCAGCGCCACAGCCGTTTTCAGATAGCCCTCAATGCAAAGGCTCTAGACGCAAATATCGGTGTGAGAGCTAATTCAATCAAGGAAACACTGCATGTTGGTGAAGGGCATATTGAAGAAGGATCAGCCGAGTGGTTCTTGTGGGAGAACAACTCCATTTGGCTCACTAACTTCACACACCATCAGGCTTCCAAGCAGCTCTCAAGGAAACTCAGTTTTCACACTCTATGCTTAGTGCCCTTTGAGTGCATTATCTAGGAATGAACCTGGTAGAGCATCCCACACAAACGAATGCTCCACATGCGGGTTTCACATGCCACCAACTCCACATTCACAGGCAACTTCAGCGCCACAGCCGTTTTCAGATAGCCCTCAATGCAAAGGCTCTAGACGCAAATATTGGTGTGAGAGCTAATTCAATCAAGGAAACACTGCATGTTGGTGAAGGGCATATTGAAGAAGGATCAGCCGAGTGGTTCTTGTGGGAGAACAACTCCATTTGGCTCACTAACTTCACACACCATCAGGCTTCCAAGCAGCTCTCAAGGAAACTCAGTTTTCACACTCTATGCTTAGTGCCCTTTGTATGGCTAGCACTGAAATGAACCTGGTAGAGCATCCCACAGAAACGAATGCTCCACATGCGGGTTTCACATGCCACCAACTCCACATTCACAGGCAACTTCAGCGCCACAGCCGTTTTCAGATAGCCCTCAATGCAAAGGATCTAGACGCAAATATTGGTGTGAGAGCTAATTCAATCAAGGAAACACTGCATGTTGGTGAAGGGCATATTGAAGAAGGATCAGCCGAGTGGTTCTTGTGGGAGAACAACTCCATTTGGCTCACTAACTTCACACACCATCAGGCTTCCAAGCAGCTCTCAAGGAAACTCAGTTTTCACACTCTATGCTTAGTGCCCTTTGTATGGCTAGCACTGAAATGAACCTGGTAGAGCATCCCACACAAACGAATGCTCCACATGCGGGTTTCACATGCCACCAACTCCACATTCACAGGCAACTTCAGCGCCACAGCCGTTTTCAGATAGCCCTCAATGCAAAGGCTCTAGACGCAAATATTGGTGTGAGAGCTAATTCAATCAAGGAAACACTGCATGTTGGTGAAGGGCATATTGAAGAAGGATCAGCCGAGTGGTTCTTGTGGGAGAACAACTCCATTTGGCTCACTAACTTCACACACCATCAGGCTTCCAAGCAGCTCTCAAGGAAGCTCAGTTTTCACACTCTATGCTTAGTGCCCTTTGAGTGCATTATCTAGGAATGAACCTGGTAGAGCATCCCACACAAACGAATGCTCCACATGCGGGTTTCACATGCCACCAACTCCACATTCACAGGCAACTTCAGCGCCACAGCCGTTTTCAGATAGCCCTCAATGCAAAGGCTCTAGACGCAAATATTGGTGTGAGAGCTAATTCAATCAAGGAAACACTGCATTTTGGTGAAGGGCATATTGAAGAAGGATCAGCCGAGTGGTTCTTGTGGGAGAACAACTCCATTTGGCTCACTAACTTCACACACCATCAGGCTTCCAAGCAGCTCTGAAGGAAACTCAGTTTTCACACTCTATGCTTAGTGCCCTTTGAGTGCATTATCTAGGAATGAACCTGGTAGAGCATCCCACACAAACGAATGCTCCACATGCGGGTTTCACATGCCACCAACTCCACATTCACAGGCAACTTCAGCGCCACAGCCGTTTTCAGATAGCCCTCAATGCAAAGGCTCTAGACGCAAATATTGGTGTGAGAGCTGATTCAATCAAGGAAACACTGCATGTTGGTGAAGGGCATATTGAAGAAGGATCAGCCGAGTGGTTCTTGTGGGAGAACAACTCCATTTGGCTCACTAACTTCACACACCATCAGGCTTCCAAGCAGCTCTCAAGGAAACTCAGTTTTCACACTCTATGCTTAGTGCCCTTTGTATGGCTAGGACTGAAATGAATCTGGTAGAGCATCCCACACAAACGAATGCTCCACATGCGGTTTTCACATGCCACCAACTCCACATTCACAGGCAACTTCAGCGCCACAGCCGTTTTCAGATAGCCCTCAATGCAAAGGCTCTAGACGCAAATATTGGTGTGAGAGCTAATTCAATCAAGGAAACACTGCATGTTGGTGAAGGGCATATTGAAGAAGGATCAGCCGAGTGGTTCTTGTGGGAGAACAACTCCATTTGGCTCACTAACTTCACACACCATCAGGCTTCCAAGCAGCTCTCAAGGAAACTCAGTTTTCACACTCTATGCTTAGTGCCCTTTGAGTGCATTATCTAGGAATGAACCTGGTAGAGCATCCCACACAAACGAATGCTCCACATGCGGGTTTCACATGCCACCAACTCCACATTCACAGGCAACTTCAGCGCCACAGCCGTTTTCAGATAGCCCTCAATGCAAAGGCTCTAGACGCAAATATCGGTGTGAGAGCTAATTCAATCAAGGAAACACTGCATGTTGGTGAAGGGCATATTGAAGAAGGATCAGCCGAGTGGTTCTTGTGGGAGAACAACTCCATTTGGCTCACTAACTTCACACACCATCAGGCTTCCAAGCAGCTCTCAAGGAAACTCAGTTTTCACACTCTATGCTTAGTGCCCTTTGAGTGCATTATCTAGGAATGAACCTGGTAGAGCATCCCACACAAACGAATGCTCCACATGCGGGTTTCACATGCCACCAACTCCACATTCACAGGCAACTTCAGCGCCACAGCCGTTTTCAGATAGCCCTCAATGCAAAGGCTCTAGACGCAAATATTGGTGTGAGAGCTAATTCAATCAAGGAAACACTGCATGTTGGTGAAGGGCATATTGAAGAAGGATCAGCCGAGTGGTTCTTGTGGGAGAACAACTCCATTTGGCTCACTAACTTCACACACCATCAGGCTTCCAAGCAGCTCTCAAGGAAACTCAGTTTTCACACTCTATGCTTAGTGCCCTTTGTATGGCTAGGACTGAAATGAATCTGGTAGAGCATCCCACACAAACGAATGCTCCACATGCGGTTTTCACATGCCACCAACTCCACATTCACAGGCAACTTCAGCGCCACAGCCGTTTTCAGATAGCCCTCAATGCAAAGGCACCAGACGCAAATATTGGTGTGAGAGCTAATTCAATCAAGGAAACACTGCATGTTGGTGAAGGGCATATTGAAGAAGGATCACCCGAGTGGTTCTTGTGGGAGAACAACTCCATTTGGCTCACTAACTTCACACACCATCAGGCTTCCAAGCAGCTCTCAAGGAAACTCAGTTTTCACACTCTATGCTTAGTGCCCTTTGAGTGCATTATCTAGGAATGAACCTGGTAGAGCATCCCACACAAACGAATGCTCCACATGCGGGTTTCACATGCCACCAACTCCACATTCACAGGCAACTTCAGCGCCACAGCCGTTTTCAGATAGCCCTCAATGCAAAGGCTCTAGACGCAAATATTGGTGTGAGAGCTAATTCAATCAAGGAAACACTGCATGTTGGTGAAGGGCATATTGAAGAAGGATCAGCCGAGTGGTTCTTGTGGGAGAACAACTCCATTTGGCTCACTAACTTCACACACCATCAGGCTTCCAAGCAGCTCTCAAGGAAACTCAGTTTTCACACTCTATGCTTAGTGCCCTTTGAGTGCATTATCTAGGAATGAACCTGGTAGAGCATCCCACACAAACGAATGCTCCACATGCGGGTTTCACATGCCACCAACTCCACATTCACAGGCAACTTCAGCGCCACAGCCGTTTTCAGATAGCCCTCAATGCAAAGGCTCTAGACGCAAATATCGGTGTGAGAGCTAATTCAATCAAGGAAACACTGCATGTTGGTGAAGGGCATATTGAAGAAGGATCAGCCGAGTGGTTCTTGTGGGAGAACAACTCCATTTGGCTCACTAACTTCACACACCATCAGGCTTCCAAGCAGCTCTCAAGGAAACTCAGTTTTCACACTCTATGCTTAGTGCCCTTTGAGTGCATTATCTAGGAATGAACCTGGTAGAGCATCCCACACAAACGAATGCTCCACATGCGGGTTTCACATGCCACCAACTCCACATTCACAGGCAACTTCAGCGCCACAGCCGTTTTCAGATAGCCCTCAATGCAAAGGCTCTAGACGCAAATATTGGTGTGAGAGCTAATTCAATCAAGGAAACACTGCATGTTGGTGAAGGGCATATTGAAGAAGGATCAGCCGAGTGGTTCTTGTGGGAGAACAACTCCATTTGGCTCACTAACTTCACACACCATCAGGCTTCCAAGCAGCTCTCAAGGAAACTCAGTTTTCACACTCTATGCTTAGTGCCCTTTGTATGGCTAGCACTGAAATGAACCTGGTAGAGCATCCCACACAAACGAATGCTCCACATGCGGGTTTCACATGCCACCAACTCCACATTCACAGGCAACTTCAGCGCCACAGCCGTTTTCAGATAGCCCTCAATGCAAAGGCTCTAGACGCAAATATTGGTGTGAGAGCTAATTCAATCAAGGAAACACTGCATGTTGGTGAAGGGCATATTGAAGAAGGATCAGCCGAGTGGTTCTTGTGGGAGAACAACTCCATTTGGCTCACTAACTTCACACACCATCAGGCTTCCAAGCAGCTCTCAAGGAAACTCAGTTTTCACACTCTATGCTTAGTGCCCTTTGTATGGCTAGGACTGAAATGAATCTGGTAGAGCATCCCACACAAACGAATGCTCCACATGCGGTTTTCACATGCCACCAACTCCACATTCACAGGCAACTTCAGCGCCACAGCCGTTTTCAGATAGCCCTCAATGCAAAGGCTCTAGACGCAAATATTGGTGTGAGAGCTAATTCAATCAAGGAAACACTGCATGTTGGTGAAGGGCATATTGAAGAAGGATCAGCCGAGTGGTTCTTGTGGGAGAACAACTCCATTTGGCTCACTAACTTCACACACCATCAGGCTTCCAAGCAGCTCTCAAGGAAACTCAGTTTTCACACTCTATGCTTAGTGCCCTTTGAGTGCATTATCTAGGAATGAACCTGGTAGAGCATCCCACACAAACGAATGCTCCACATGCGGGTTTCACATGCCACCAACTCCACATTCACAGGCAACTTCAGCGCCACAGCCGTTTTCAGATAGCCCTCAATGCAAAGGCTCTAGACGCAAATATCGGTGTGAGAGCTAATTCAATCAAGGAAACACTGCATGTTGGTGAAGGGCATATTGAAGAAGGATCAGCCGAGTGGTTCTTGTGGGAGAACAACTCCATTTGGCTCACTAACTTCACACACCATCAGGCTTCCAAGCAGCTCTCAAGGAAACTCAGTTTTCACACTCTATGCTTAGTGCCCTTTGAGTGCATTATCTAGGAATGAACCTGGTAGAGCATCCCACACAAACGAATGCTCCACATGCGGGTTTCACATGCCACCAACTCCACATTCACAGGCAACTTCAGCGCCACAGCCGTTTTCAGATAGCCCTCAATGCAAAGGCTCTAGACGCAAATATTGGTGTGAGAGCTAATTCAATCAAGGAAACACTGCATGTTGGTGAAGGGCATATTGAAGAAGGATCAGCCGAGTGGTTCTTGTGGGAGAACAACTCCATTTGGCTCACTAACTTCACACACCATCAGGCTTCCAAGCAGCTCTCAAGGAAACTCAGTTTTCACACTCTATGCTTAGTGCCCTTTGTATGGCTAGGACTGAAATGAATCTGGTAGAGCATCCCACACAAACGAATGCTCCACATGCGGTTTTCACATGCCACCAACTCCACATTCACAGGCAACTTCAGCGCCACAGCCGTTTTCAGATAGCCCTCAATGCAAAGGCACCAGACGCAAATATTGGTGTGAGAGCTAATTCAATCAAGGAAACACTGCATGTTGGTGAAGGGCATATTGAAGAAGGATCACCCGAGTGGTTCTTGTGGGAGAACAACTCCATTTGGCTCACTAACTTCACACACCATCAGGCTTCCAAGCAGCTCTCAAGGAAACTCAGTTTTCACACTCTATGCTTAGTGCCCTTTGAGTGCATTATCTAGGAATGAACCTGGTAGAGCATCCCACACAAACGAATGCTCCACATGCGGGTTTCACATGCCACCAACTCCACATTCACAGGCAACTTCAGCGCCACAGCCGTTTTCAGATAGCCCTCAATGCAAAGGCTCTAGACGCAAATATTGGTGTGAGAGCTAATTCAATCAAGGAAACACTGCATGTTGGTGAAGGGCATATTGAAGAAGGATCAGCCGAGTGGTTCTTGTGGGAGAACAACTCCATTTGGCTCACTAACTTCACACACCATCAGGCTTCCAAGCAGCTCTCAAGGAAACTCAGTTTTCACACTCTATGCTTAGTGCCCTTTGAGTGCATTATCTAGGAATGAACCTGGTAGAGCATCCCACACAAACGAATGCTCCACATGCGGGTTTCACATGCCAGCAACTCCACATTCACAGGCAACTTCAGCGCCACAGCCGTTTTCAGATAGCCCTCAATGCAAAGGCTCTAGACGCAAATATCGGTGTGAGAGCTAATTCAATCAAGGAAACACTGCATGTTGGTGAAGGGCATATTGAAGAAGGATCAGCCGAGTGGTTCTTGTGGGAGAACAACTCCATTTGGCTCACTAACTTCACACACCATCAGGCTTCCAAGCAGCTCTCAAGGAAACTCAGTTTTCACACTCTATGCTTAGTGCCCTTTGAGTGCATTATCTAGGAATGAACCTGGTAGAGCATCCCACACAAACGAATGCTCCACATGCGGGTTTCACATGCCACCAACTCCACATTCACAGGCAACTTCAGCGCCACAGCCGTTTTCAGATAGCCCTCAATGCAAAGGCTCTAGACGCAAATATTGGTGTGAGAGCTAATTCAATCAAGGAAACACTGCATGTTGGTGAAGGGCATATTGAAGAAGGATCAGCCGAGTGGTTCTTGTGGGAGAACAACTCCATTTGGCTCACTAACTTCACACACCATCAGGCTTCCAAGCAGCTCTCAAGGAAACTCAGTTTTCACACTCTATGCTTAGTGCCCTTTGTATGGCTAGCACTGAAATGAACCTGGTAGAGCATCCCACACAAACGAATGCTCCACATGCGGGTTTCACATGCCACCAACTCCACATTCACAGGCAACTTCAGCGCCACAGCCGTTTTCAGATAGCCCTCAATGCAAAGGCTCTAGACGCAAATATTGGTGTGAGAGCTAATTCAATCAAGGAAACACTGCATGTTGGTGAAGGGCATATTGAAGAAGGATCAGCCGAGTGGTTCTTGTGGGAGAACAACTCCATTTGGCTCACTAACTTCACACACCATCAGGCTTCCAAGCAGCTCTCAAGGAAACTCAGTTTTCACACTCTATGCTTAGTGCCCTTTGTATGGCTAGCACTGAAATGAACCTGGTAGAGCATCCCACACAAACGAATGCTCCACATGCGGGTTTCACATGCCACCAACTCCACATTCACAGGCAACTTCAGCGCCACAGCCGTTTTCAGATAGCCCTCAATGCAAAGGCTCTAGACGCAAATATTGGTGTGAGAGCTAATTCAATCAAGGAAACACTGCATGTTGGTGAAGGGCATATTGAAGAAGGATCACCCGAGTGGTTCTTGTGGGAGAACAACTCCATTTGGCTCACTAACTTCACACACCATCAGGCTTCCAAGCAGCTCTCAAGGAAACTCAGTTTTCACACTCTATGCTTAGTGCCCTTTGAGTGCATTATCTAGGAATGAACCTGGTAGAGCATCCCACACAAACGAATGCTCCACATGCGGGTTTCACATGCCACCAACTCCACATTCACAGGCAACTTCAGCGCCACAGCCGTTTTCAGATAGCCCTCAATGCAAAGGCTCTAGACGCAAATATCGGTGTGAGAGCTAATTCAATCAAGGAAACACTGCATGTTGGTGAAGGGCATATTGAAGAAGGATCAGCCGAGTGGTTCTTGTGGTAGAACAACTCCATTTGGCTCACTAACTTCACACACCATCAGGCTTCCAAGCAGCTCTCAAGGAAACTCAGTTTTCACACTCTATGCTTAGTGCCCTTTGAGTGCATTATCTAGGAATGAACCTGGTAGAGCATCCCACACAAACGAATGCTCCACATGCGGGTTTCACATGCCACCAACTCCACATTCACAGGCAACTTCAGCGCCACAGCCGTTTTCAGATAGCCCTCAATGCAAAGGCTCTAGACGCAAATATTGGTGTGAGAGCTAATTCAATCAAGGAAACACTGCATGTTGGTGAAGGGCATATTGAAGAAGGATCAGCCGAGTGGTTCTTGTGGGAGAACAACTCCATTTGGCTCACTAACTTCACACACCATCAGGCTTCCAAGCAGCTCTCAAGGAAACTCAGTTTTCACACTCTATGCTTAGTGCCCTTTGTATGGCTAGCACTGAAATGAACCTGGTAGAGCATCCCACAGAAACGAATGCTCCACATGCGGGTTTCACATGCCACCAACTCCACATTCACAGGCAACTTCAGCGCCACAGCCGTTTTCAGATAGCCCTCAATGCAAAGGCTCTAGACGCAAATATTGGTGTGAGAGCTAATTCAATCAAGGACACACTGCATGTTGGTGAAGGGCATATTGAAGAAGGATCAGCCGAGTGGTTCTTGTGGGAGAACAACTCCATTTGGCTCACTAACTTCACACACCATCAGGCTTCCAAGCAGCTCTCAAGGAAACTCAGTTTTCACACTCTATGCTTAGTGCCCTTTGAGTGCATTATCTAGGAATGAACCTGGTAGAGCATCCCACACAAACGAATGCTCCACATGCGGGTTTCACATGCCACCAACTCCACATTCACAGGCAACTTCAGCGCCACAGCCGTTTTCAGATAGCCCTCAATGCAAAGGCTCTAGACGCAAATATTGGTGTGAGAGCTGATTCAATCAAGGACACACTGCATGTTGGTGAAGGGCATATTGAAGAAGGATCAGCCGAGTGGTTCTTGTGGGAGAACAACTCCATTTGGCTCACTAACTTCACACACCATCAGGCTTCCAAGCAGCTCTCAAGGAAACTCAGTTTTCACACTCTATGCTTAGTGCCCTTTGTATGGCTAGCACTGAAATGAACCTGGTAGAGCATCCCACACAAACGAATGCTCCACATGCGGGTTTCACATGCCACCAACTCCACATTCACAGGCAACTTCAGCGCCACAGCCGTTTTCAGATAGCCCTCAATGCAAAGGCTCTAGACGCAAATATTGGTGTGAGAGCTAATTCAATCAAGGAAACACTGCATGTTGGTGAAGGGCATATTGAAGAAGGATCAGCCGAGTGGTTCTTGTGGGAGAACAACTCCATTTGGCTCACTAACTTCACACACCATCAGGCTTCCAAGCAGCTCTCAAGGAAACTCAGTTTTCACACTCTATGCTTAGTGCCCTTTGAGTGCATTATCTAGGAATGAACCTGGTAGAGCATCCCACACAAACGAATGCTCCACATGCGGGTTTCACATGCCACCAACTCCACATTCACAGGCAACTTCAGCGCCACAGCCGTTTTCAGATAGCCCTCAATGCAAAGGCTCTAGACGCAAATATCGGTGTGAGAGCTAATTCAATCAAGGAAACACTGCATGTTGGTGAAGGGCATATTGAAGAAGGATCAGCCGAGTGGTTCTTGTGGGAGAACAACTCCATTTGGCTCACTAACTTCACACACCATCAGGCTTCCAAGCAGCTCTGAAGGAAACTCAGTTTTCACACTCTATGCTTAGTGCCCTTTGAGTGCATTATCTAGGAATGAACCTGGTAGAGCATCCCACACAAACGAATGCTCCACATGCGGGTTTCACATGCCACCAACTCCACATTCACAGGCAACTTCAGCGCCACAGCCGTTTTCAGATAGCCCTCAATGCAAAGGCTCTAGACGCAAATATTGGTGTGAGAGCTAATTCAATCAAGGAAACACTGCATGTTGGTGAAGGGCATATTGAAGAAGGATCAGCCGAGTGGTTCTTGTGGGAGAACAACTCCATTTGGCTCACTAACTTCACACACCATCAGGCTTCCAAGCAGCTCTCAAGGAAACTCAGTTTTCACACTCTATGCTTAGTGCCCTTTGTATGGCTAGCACTGAAATGAACCTGGTAGAGCATCCCACACAAACGAATGCTCCACATGCGGGTTTCACATGCCACCAACTCCACATTCACAGGCAACTTCAGCGCCACAGCCGTTTTCAGATAGCCCTCAATGCAAAGGATCTAGACGCAAATATTGGTGTGAGAGCTAATTCAATCAAGGAAACACTGCATGTTGGTGAAGGGCATATTGAAGAAGGATCAGCCGAGTGGTTCTTGTGGGAGAACAACTCCATTTGGCTCACTAACTTCACACACCATCAGGCTTCCAAGCAGCTCTCAAGGAAACTCAGTTTTCACACTCTATGCTTAGTGCCCTTTGTATGGCTAGCACTGAAATGAACCTGGTAGAGCATCCCACACAAACGAATGCTCCACATGCGGGTTTCACATGCCACCAACTCCACATTCACAGGCAACTTCAGCGCCACAGCCGTTTTCAGATAGCCCTCAATGCAAAGGCTCTAGACGCAAATATTGGTGTGAGAGCTAATTCAATCAAGGAAACACTGCATGTTGGTGAAGGGCATATTGAAGAAGGATCACCCGAGTGGTTCTTGTGGGAGAACAACTCCATTTGGCTCACTAACTTCACACACCATCAGGCTTCCAAGCAGCTCTCAAGGAAACTCAGTTTTCACACTCTATGCTTAGTGCCCTTTGAGTGCATTATCTAGGAATGAACCTGGTAGAGCATCCCACACAAACGAATGCTCCACATGCGGGTTTCACATGCCACCAACTCCACATTCACAGGCAACTTCAGCGCCACAGCCGTTTTCAGATAGCCCTCAATGCAAAGGCTCTAGACGCAAATATTGGTGTGAGAGCTAATTCAATCAAGGAAACACTGCATGTTGGTGAAGGGCATATTGAAGAAGGATCAGCCGAGTGGTTCTTGTGGGAGAACAACTCCATTTGGCTCACTAACTTCACACACCATCAGGCTTCCAAGCAGCTCTCAAGGAAACTCAGTTTTCACACTCTATGCTTAGTGCCCTTTGTATGGCTAGCACTGAAATGAACCTGGTAGAGCATCCCACAGAAACGAATGCTCCACATGCGGGTTTCACATGCCACCAACTCCACATTCACAGGCAACTTCAGCGCCACAGCCGTTTTCAGATAGCCCTCAATGCAAAGGATCTAGACGCAAATATTGGTGTGAGAGCTAATTCAATCAAGGAAACACTGCATGTTGGTGAAGGGCATATTGAAGAAGGATCAGCCGAGTGGTTCTTGTGGGAGAACAACTCCATTTGGCTCACTAACTTCACACACCATCAGGCTTCCAAGCAGCTCTCAAGGAAACTCAGTTTTCACACTCTATGCTTAGTGCCCTTTGTATGGCTAGCACTGAAATGAACCTGGTAGAGCATCCCACACAAACGAATGCTCCACATGCGGGTTTCACATGCCACCAACTCCACATTCACAGGCAACTTCAGCGCCACAGCCGTTTTCAGATAGCCCTCAATGCAAAGGCTCTAGACGCAAATATTGGTGTGAGAGCTAATTCAATCAAGGAAACACTGCATGTTGGTGAAGGGCATATTGAAGAAGGATCACCCGAGTGGTTCTTGTGGGAGAACAACTCCATTTGGCTCACTAACTTCACACACCATCAGGCTTCCAAGCAGCTCTCAAGGAAACTCAGTTTTCACACTCTATGCTTAGTGCCCTTTGAGTGCATTATCTAGGAATGAACCTGGTAGAGCATCCCACACAAACGAATGCTCCACATGCGGGTTTCACATGCCACCAACTCCACATTCACAGGCAACTTCAGCGCCACAGCCGTTTTCAGATAGCCCTCAATGCAAAGGCTCTAGACGCAAATATCGGTGTGAGAGCTAATTCAATCAAGGAAACACTGCATGTTGGTGAAGGGCATATTGAAGAAGGATCAGCCGAGTGGTTCTTGTGGGAGAACAACTCCATTTGGCTCACTAACTTCACACACCATCAGGCTTCCAAGCAGCTCTCAAGGAAACTCAGTTTTCACACTCTATGCTTAGTGCCCTTTGAGTGCATTATCTAGGAATGAACCTGGTAGAGCATCCCACACAAACGAATGCTCCACATGCGGGTTTCACATGCCACCAACTCCACATTCACAGGCAACTTCAGCGCCACAGCCGTTTTCAGATAGCCCTCAATGCAAAGGCTCTAGACGCAAATATTGGTGTGAGAGCTAATTCAATCAAGGAAACACTGCATGTTGGTGAAGGGCATATTGAAGAAGGATCACCCGAGTGGTTCTTGTGGGAGAACAACTCCATTTGGCTCACTAACTTCACACACCATCAGGCTTCCAAGCAGCTCTCAAGGAAACTCAGTTTTCACACTCTATGCTTAGTGCCCTTTGTATGGCTAGCACTGAAATGAACCTGGTAGAGCATCCCACAGAAACGAATGCTCCACATGCGGGTTTCACATGCCACCAACTCCACATTCACAGGCAACTTCAGCGCCACAGCCGTTTTCAGATAGCCCTCAATGCAAAGGATCTAGACGCAAATATTGGTGTGAGAGCTAATTCAATCAAGGAAACACTGCATGTTGGTGAAGGGCATATTGAAGAAGGATCAGCCGAGTGGTTCTTGTGGGAGAACAACTCCATTTGGCTCACTAACTTCACACACCATCAGGCTTCCAAGCAGCTCTCAAGGAAACTCAGTTTTCACACTCTATGCTTAGTGCCCTTTGTATGGCTAGCACTGAAATGAACCTGGTAGAGCATCCCACACAAACGAATGCTCCACATGCGGGTTTCACATGCCACCAACTCCACATTCACAGGCAACTTCAGCGCCACAGCCGTTTTCAGATAGCCCTCAATGCAAAGGCTCTAGACGCAAATATTGGTGTGAGAGCTAATTCAATCAAGGAAACACTGCATGTTGGTGAAGGGCATATTGAAGAAGGATCAGCCGAGTGGTTCTTGTGGGAGAACAACTCCATTTGGCTCAGTAACTTCACACACCATCAGGCTTCCAAGCAGCTCTCAAGGAAGCTCAGTTTTCACACTCTATGCTTAGTGCCCTTTGAGTGCATTATCTAGGAATGAACCTGGTAG
Source organism: Ochotona princeps (assembly GCF_030435755.1). NCBI lineage: Eukaryota > Metazoa > Chordata > Mammalia > Lagomorpha > Ochotonidae > Ochotona > Ochotona princeps. Next base: position 19,779 of record NW_026699993.1, on the reverse strand, counting down.
AGCATCCCACACAAACGAATGCTCCACATGCGGGTTTCACATGCCACCAACTCCACATTCACAGGCAACTTCAGCGCCACAGCCGTTTTCAGATAGCCCTCAATGCAAAGGCTCTAGACGCAAATATTGGTGTGAGAGCTAATTCAATCAAGGAAACACTGCATTTTGGTGAAGGGCATATTGAAGAAGGATCAGCCGAGTGGTTCTTGTGGGAGAACAACTCCATTTGGCTCACTAACTTCACACACCATCAGGCTTCCAAGCAGCTCTCAAGGAAACTCAGTTTTCACACTCTATGCTTAGTGCCCTTTGAGTGCATTATCTAGGAATGAACCTGGTAGAGCATCCCACACAAACGAATGCTCCACATGCGGGTTTCACATGCCACCAACTCCACATTCACAGGCAACTTCAGCGCCACAGCCGTTTTCAGATAGCCCTCAATGCAAAGGCTCTAGACGCAAATATTGGTGTGAGAGCTGATTCATTCAAGGAAACACTGCATGTTGGTGAAGGGCATATTGAAGAAGGATCAGCCGAGTGGTTCTTGTGGGAGAACAACTCCATTTGGCTCACTAACTTCACACACCATCAGGCTTCCAAGCAGCTCTCAAGGAAACTCAGTTTTCACACTCTATGCTTAGTGCCCTTTGTATGGCTAGGACTGAAATGAATCTGGTAGAGCATCCCACACAAACGAATGCTCCACATGCGGTTTTCACATGCCACCAACTCCACATTCACAGGCAACTTCAGCGCCACAGCCGTTTTCAGATAGCCCTCAATGCAAAGGCTCTAGACGCAAATATTGGTGTGAGAGCTAATTCAATCAAGGAAACACTGCATGTTGGTGAAGGGCATATTGAAGAAGGATCAGCCGAGTGGTTCTTGTGGGAGAACAACTCCATTTGGCTCACTAACTTCACACACCATCAGGCTTCCAAGCAGCTCTCAAGGAAACTCAGTTTTCACACTCTATGCTTAGTGCCCTTTGAGTGCATTATCTAGGAATGAACCTGGTAGAGCATCCCACACAAACGAATGCTCCACATGCGGGTTTCACATGCCACCAACTCCACATTCACAGGCAACTTCAGCGCCACAGCCGTTTTCAGATAGCCCTCAATGCAAAGGCTCTAGACGCAAATATCGGTGTGAAAGCTAATTCAATCAAGGAAACACTGCATGTTGGTGAAGGGCATATTGAAGAAGGATCAGCCGAGTGGTTCTTGTGGGAGAACAACTCCATTTGGCTCACTAACTTCACACACCATCAGGCTTCCAAACAGCTCTCAAGGAAACTCAGTTTTCACACTCTATGCTTAGTGCCCTTTGAGTGCATTATCTAGGAATGAACCTGGTAGAGCATCCCACACAAACGAATGCTCCACATGCGGGTTTCACATGCCACCAACTCCACATTCACAGGCAACTTCAGCGCCACAGCCGTTTTCAGATAGCCCTCAATGCAAAGGCTCTAGACGCAAATATTGGTGTGAGAGCTAATTCAATCAAGGAAACACTGCATGTTGGTGAAGGGCATATTGAAGAAGGATCAGCCGAGTGGTTCTTGTGGGAGAACAACTCCATTTGGCTCACTAACTTCACACACCATCAGGCTTCCAAGCAGCTCTCAAGGAAACTCAGTTTTCACACTCTATGCTTAGTGCCCTTTGTATGGCTAGCACTGAAATGAACCTGGTAGAGCATCCCACACAAACGAATGCTCCACATGCGGGTTTCACATGCCACCAACTCCACATTCACAGGCAACTTCAGCGCCACAGCCGTTTTCAGATAGCCCTCAATGCAAAGGATCTAGACGCAAATATTGGTGTGAGAGCTAATTCAATCAAGGAAACACTGCATGTTGGTGAAGGGCATATTGAAGAAGGATCAGCCGAGTGGTTCTTGTGGGAGAACAACTCCATTTGGCTCACTAACTTCACACACCATCAGGCTTCCAAGCAGCTCTCAAGGAAGCTCAGTTTTCACACTCTATGCTTAGTGCCCTTTGAGTGCATTATCTAGGAATGAACCTGGTAGAGCATCCCACACAAACGAATGCTCCACATGCGGGTTTCACATGCCACCAACTCCACATTCACAGGCAACTTCAGCGCCACAGCCGTTTTCAGATAGCCCTCAATGCAAAGGCTCTAGACGCAAATATTGGTGTGAGAGCTAATTCAATCAAGGAAACACTGCATTTTGGTGAAGGGCATATTGAAGAAGGATCAGCCGAGTGGTTCTTGTGGGAGAACAACTCCATTTGGCTCACTAACTTCACACACCATCAGGCTTCCAAGCAGCTCTCAAGGAAACTCAGTTTTCACACTCTATGCTTAGTGCCCTTTGAGTGCATTATCTAGGAATGAACCTGGTAGAGCATCCCACTTAAACGAATGCTCCACATGCGGGTTTCACATGCCACCAACTCCACATTCACAGGCAACTTCAGCGCCACAGCCGTTTTCAGATAGCCCTCAATGCAAAGGATCTAGACGCAAATATTGGTGTGAGAGCTGATTCAATCAAGGAAACACTGCATGTTGGTGAAGGGCATATTGAAGAAGGATCAGCCGAGTGGTTCTTGTGGGAGAACAACTCCATTTGGCTCACTAACTTCACACACCATCAGGCTTCCAAGCAGCTCTCAAGGAAACTCAGTTTTCACACTCTATGCTTAGTGCCCTTTGTATGGCTAGGACTGAAATGAATCTGGTAGAGCATCCCACACAAACGAATGCTCCACATGCGGTTTTCACATGCCACCAACTCCACATTCACAGGCAACTTCAGCGCCACAGCCGTTTTCAGATAGCCCTCAATGCAAAGGCTCTAGACGCAAATATTGGTGTGAGAGCTAATTCAATCAAGGAAACACTGCATGTTGGTGAAGGGCATATTGAAGAAGGATCACCCGAGTGGTTCTTGTGGGAGAACAACTCCATTTGGCTCACTAACTTCACACACCATCAGGCTTCCAAGCAGCTCTCAAGGAAACTCAGTTTTCACACTCTATGCTTAGTGCCCTTTGAGTGCATTATCTAGGAATGAACCTGGTAGAGCATCCCACACAAACGAATGCTCCACATGCGGGTTTCACATGCCACCAACTCCACATTCACAGGCAACTTCAGCGCCACAGCCGTTTTCAGATAGCCCTCAATGCAAAGGCTCTAGACGCAAATATCGGTGTGAGAGCTAATTCAATCAAGGAAACACTGCATGTTGGTGAAGGGCATATTGAAGAAGGATCAGCCGAGTGGTTCTTGTGGGAGAACAACTCCATTTGGCTCACTAACTTCACACACCATCAGGCTTCCAAGCAGCTCTCAAGGAAACTCAGTTTTCACACTCTATGCTTAGTGCCCTTTGTATGGCTAGCACTGAAATGAACCTGGTAGAGCATCCCACACAAACGAATGCTCCACATGCGGGTTTCACATGCCACCAACTCCACATTCACAGGCAACTTCAGCGCCACAGCCGTTTTCAGATAGCCCTCAATGCAAAGGCTCTAGACGCAAATATTGGTGTGAGAGCTAATTCAATCAAGGAAACACTGCATGTTGGTGAAGGGCATATTGAAGAAGGATCAGCCGAGTGGTTCTTGTGGGAGAACAACTCCATTTGGCTCACTAACTTCACACACCATCAGGCTTCCAAGCAGCTCTCAAGGAAACTCAGTTTTCACACTCTATGCTTAGTGCCCTTTGTATGGCTAGCACTGAAATGAACCTGGTAGAGCATCCCACACAAACGAATGCTCCACATGCGGGTTTCACATGCCACCAACTCCACATTCACAGGCAACTTCAGCGCCACAGCCGTTTTCAGATAGCCCTCAATGCAAAGGCTCTAGACGCAAATATTGGTGTGAGAGCTAATTCAATCAAGGAAACACTGCATGTTGGTGAAGGGCATATTGAAGAAGGATCAGCCGAGTGGTTCTTGTGGGAGAACAACTCCATTTGGCTCACTAACTTCACACACCATCAGGCTTCCAAGCAGCTCTCAAGGAAACTCAGTTTTCACACTCTATGCTTAGTGCCCTTTGTATGGCTAGCACTGAAATGAACCTGGTAGAGCATCCCACACAAACGAATGCTCCACATGCGGGTTTCACATGCCACCAACTCCACATTCACAGGCAACTTCAGCGCCACAGCCGTTTTCAGATAGCCCTCAATGCAAAGGCTCTAGACGCAAATATTGGTGTGAGAGCTAATTCAATCAAGGAAACACTGCATGTTGGTGAAGGGCATATTGAAGAAGGATCAGCCGAGTGGTTCTTGTGGGAGAACAACTCCATTTGGCTCACTAACTTCACACACCATCAGGCTTCCAAGCAGTTCTCAAGGAAGCTCAGTTTTCACACTCTATGCTTAGTGCCCTTTGAGTGCATTATCTAGGAATGAACCTGGTAGAGCATCCCACACAAACGAATGCTCCACATGCGGGTTTCACATGCCACCAACTCCACATTCACAGGCAACTTCAGCGCCACAGCCGTTTTCAGATAGCCCTCAATGCAAAGGCTCTAGACGCAAATATTGGTGTGAGAGCTAATTCAATCAAGGAAACACTGCATTTTGGTGAAGGGCATATTGAAGAAGGATCAGCCGAGTGGTTCTTGTGGGAGAACAACTCCATTTGGCTCACTAACTTCACACACCATCAGGCTTCCAAACAGCTCTCAAGGAAACTCAGTTTTCACACTCTATGCTTAGTGCCCTTTGAGTGCATTATCTAGGAATGAATCTGGTAGAGCATCCCACACAAACGAATGCTCCACATGCGGGTTTCACATGCCACCAACTCCACATTCACAGGCAACTTCAGCGCCACAGCCGTTTTCAGATAGCCCTCAATGCAAAGGCTCTAGACGCAAATATTGGTGTGAGAGCTGATTCAATCAAGGAAACACTGCATGTTGGTGAAGGGCATATTGAAGAAGGATCAGCCGAGTGGTTCTTGTGGGAGAACAACTCCATTTGGCTCACTAACTTCACACACCATCAGGCTTCCAAGCAGCTCTCAAGGAAACTCAGTTTTCACACTCTATGCTTAGTGCCCTTTGAGTGCATTATCTAGGAATGAACCTGGTAGAGCATCCCACACAAACGAATGCTCCACATGCGGGTTTCACATGCCACCAACTCCACATTCACAGGCAACTTCAGCGCCACAGCCGTTTTCAGATAGCCCTCAATGCAAAGGCTCTAGACGCAAATATCGGTGTGAGAGCTAATTCAATCAAGGAAACACTGCATGTTGGTGAAGGGCATATTGAAGAAGGATCAGCCGAGTGGTTCTTGTGGGAGAACAACTCCATTTGGCTCACTAACTTCACACACCATCAGGCTTCCAAGCAGCTCTCAAGGAAACTCAGTTTTCACACTCTATGCTTAGTGCCCTTTGAGTGCATTATCTAGGCATGAACCTGGTAGAGCATCCCACACAAACGAATGCTCCACATGCGGGTTTCACATGCCTCCAACTCCACATTCACAGGCAACTTCAGCGCCACAGCCGTTTTCAGATAGCCCTCAATGCAAAGGCTCTAGACGCAAATATTGGTGTGAGAGCTAATTCAATCAAGGAAACACTGCATGTTGGTGAAGGGCATATTGAAGAAGGATCAGCCGAGTGGTTCTTGTGGGAGAACAACTCCATTTGGCTCACTAACTTCACACACCATCAGGCTTCCAAGCAGCTCTCAAGGAAACTCAGTTTTCACACTCTATGCTTAGTGCCCTTTGTATGGCTAGCACTGAAATGAACCTGGTAGAGCATCCCACACAAACGAATGCTCCACATGCGGGTTTCACATGCCACCAACTCCACATTCACAGGCAACTTCAGCGCCACAGCCGTTTTCAAATAGCCCTCAATGCAAAGGCTCTAGACGCAAATATTGGTGTGAGAGCTAATTCAATCAAGGAAACACTGCATGTTGGTGAAGGGCATATTGAAGAAGGATCAGCCGAGTGGTTCTTGTGGGAGAACAACTCCATTTGGCTCACTAACTTCACACACCATCAGGCTTCCAAGCAGCTCTCAAGGAAACTCAGTTTTCACACTCTATGCTTAGTGCCCTTTGTATGGCTAGCACTGAAATGAACCTGGTAGAGCATCCCACACAAATGAATGCTCCACATGCGGGTTTCACATGCCACCAACTCCACATTCACAGGCAACTTCAGCGCCACAGCCGTTTTCAGATAGCCCTCAATGCAAAGGCTCTAGACGCAAATATTGGTGTGAGAGCTAATTCAATCAAGGAAACACTGCATGTTGGTGAAGGGCATATTGAAGAAGGATCAGCCGAGTGGTTCTTGTGGGAGAACAACTCCATTTGCCTCACTAACTTCACACACCATCAGGCTTCCAAGCAGCTCTCAAGGAAACTCAGTTTTCACACTCTATGCTTAGTGCCCTTTGAGTGCATTATCTAGGAATGAACCTAGTAGAGCATCCCACACAAACGAATGCTCCACATGCGGGTTTCACATGCCACCAACTCCACATTCACAGGCAACTTCAGCGCCACAGCCGTTTTCAGATAGCCCTCAATGCAAAGGCTCTAGACGCAAATATTGGTGTGAGAGCTAATTCAATCAAGGAAACACTGCATGTTGGTGAAGGGCATATTGAAGAAGGATCAGCCGAGTGGTTCCTGTGGGAGAACAACTCCATTTGGCTCACTAACTTCACACACCATCAGGCTTCCAAGCAGCTCTCAAGGAAGCTCAGTTTTCACACTCTATGCTTAGTGCCCTTTGAGTGCATTATCTAGGAATGAACCTGGTAGAGCATCCCACACAAACGAATGCTCCACATGCGGGTTTCACATGCCACCAACTCCACATTCACAGGCAACTTCAGCGCCACAGCCGTTTTCAGATAGCCCTCAATGCAAAGGCTCTAGACGCAAATATTGGTGTGAGAGCTAATTCAATCAAGGAAACACTGCATGTTGGTGAAGGGCATATTGAAGAAGGATCAGCCGAGTGGTTCTTGTGGGAGAACAACTCCATTTGGCTCACTAACTTCACACACCATCAGGCTTCCAAGCAGCTCTCAAGGAAACTCAGTTTTCACACTCTATGCTTAGTGCCCTTTGAGTGCATTATCTAGGAATGAATCTGGTAGAGCATCCCACACAAACGAATGCTCCACATGCGGGTTTCACATGCCACCAACTCCACATTCACAGGCAACTTCAGCGCCACAGCCGTTTTCAGATAGCCCTCAATGCAAAGGCTCTAGACGCAAATATTGGTGTGAGAGCTGATTCAATCAAGGAAACACTGCATGTTGGTGAAGGGCATATTGAAGAAGGATCAGCCGAGTGGTTCTTGTGGGAGAACAACTCCATTTGGCTCACTAACTTCACACACCATCAGGCTTCCAAGCAGCTCTCAAGGAAACTCAGTTTTCACACTCTATGCTTAGTGCCCTTTGAGTGCATTATCTAGGAATGAACCTGGTAGAGCATCCCACACAAACGAATGCTCCACATGCGGGTTTCACATGCCGCCAACTCCACATTCACAGGCAACTTCAGCGCCACAGCCGTTTTCAGATAGCCCTCAATGCAAAGGCTCTAGACGCAAATATTGGTGTGAGAGCTAATTCAATCAAGGAAACACTGCATGTTGGTGAAGGGCATATTGAAGAAGGATCAGCCGAGTGGTTCTTGTGGGAGAACAACTCCATTTGGCTCACTAACTTCACACACCATCAGGCTTCCAAGCAGCTCTCAAGGAAACTCAGTTTTCACACTCTATGCTTAGTGCCCTTTGAGTGCATTATCTAGGAATGAACCTGGTAGAGCATCCCACACAAACGAATGCTCCACATGCGGGTTTCACATGCCACCAACTCCACATTCACAGGCAACTTCAGCGCCACAGCCGTTTTCAGATAGCCCTCAATGCAAAGGCTCTAGACGCAAATATTGGTGTGAGAGCTAATTCAATCAAGGAAACACTGCCTGTTGGTGAAGGGCATATTGAAGAAGGATCAGCCGAGTGGTTCTTGTGGGAGAACAACTCCATTTGGCTCACTAACTTCACACACCATCAGGCTTCCAAGCAGCTCTCAAGGAAACTCAGTTTTCACACTCTATGCTTAGTGCCCTTTGTATGGCTAGCACTGAAATGAACCTGGTAGAGCATCCCACACAAACGAATGCTCCACATGCGGGTTTCACATGCCACCAACTCCACATTCACAGGCAACTTCAGCGCCACAGCCGTTTTCAGATAGCCCTCAATGCAAAGGCTCTAGACGCAAATATTGGTGTGAGAGCTAATTCAATCAAGGAAACACTGCATGTTGGTGAAGGGCATATTGAAGAAGGATCAGCCGAGTGGTTCTTGTGGGAGAACAACTCCATTTGGCTCACTAACTTCACACACCATCAGGCTTCAAAGCAGCTCTCAAGGAAGCTCAGTTTTCACACTCTATGCTTAGTGCCCTTTGAGTGCATTATCTAGGAATGAACCTGGTAGAGCATCCCACACAAACGAATGCTCCACATGCGGGTTTCACATGCCACCAACTCCACATTCACAGGCAACTTCAGCGCCACAGCCGTTTTCAGATAGCCCTCAATGCAAAGGCTCTAGACGCAAATATTGGTGTGAGAGCTAATTCAATCAAGGAAACACTGCATGTTGGTGAAGGGCATATTGAAGAAGGATCAGCCGAGTGGTTCTTGTGGGAGAACAACTCCATTTGGCTCACTAACTTCACACACCATCAGGCTTCCAAACAGCTCTCAAGGAAACTCAGTTTTCACACTCTATGCTTAGTGCCCTTTGAGTGCATTATCTAGGAATGAATCTGGTAGAGCATCCCACACAAACGAATGCTCCACATGCGGGTTTCACATGCCACCAAATCCACATTCACAGGCAACTTCAGCGCCACAGCCGTTTTCAGATAGCCCTCAATGCAAAGGCTCTAGACGCAAATATTGGTGTGAGAGCTAATTCAATCAAGGAAACACTGCATGTTGGTGAAGGGCATATTGAAGAAGGATCAGCCGAGTGGTTCTTGTGGGAGAACAACTCCATTTGGCTCACTAACTTCACACACCATCAGGCTTCCAAGCAGCTCTCAAGGAAACTCAGTTTTCACATTCTATGCTTAGTGCCCTTTGAGTGCATTATCTAGGAATGAACCTGGTAGAGCATCCCACACAAACGAATGCTCCACATGCGGGTTTCACATGCCACCAACTCCACATTCACAGGCAACTTCAGCGCCACAGCCGTTTTCAGATAGCCCTCAATGCAAAGGCTCTAGACGCAAATATTGGTGTGAGAGCTAATTCAATCAAGGAAACACTGCATGTTGGTGAAGGGCATATTGAAGAAGGATCAGCCGAGTGGTGCTTGTGGGAGAACAACTCCATTTGGCTCACTAACTTCACACACCATCAGGCTTCCAAGCAGCTCTCAAGGAAACTCAGTTTTCACACTCTATGCTTAGTGCCCTTTGAGTGCATTATCTAGGAATGAACCTGGTAGAGCATCCCACACAAACGAATGCTCCACATGCGGGTTTCACATGCCACCAACTCCACATTCACAGGCAACTTCAGCGCCACAGCCGTTTTCAGATAGCCCTCAATGCAAAGGCTCTAGACGCAAATATTGGTGTGAGAGCTAATTCAATCAAGGAAACACTGCATGTTGGTGAATGGCATATTGAAGAAGGATCAGCCGAGTGGTTCTTGTGGGAGAACAACTCCATTTGGCTCACTAACTTCACACACCATCAGGCTTCCAAGCAGCTCTCAAGGAAACTCAGTTTTCACACTCTATGCTTAGTGCCCTTTGAGTGCATTATCTAGGAATGAACCTGGTAGAGCATCCCACACAAACGAATGCGCCACATGCGGGTTTCACATGCCTCCAACTCCACATTCACAGGCAACTTCAGCGCCACAGCCGTTTTCAGATAGCCCTCAATGCAAAGGCTCTAGACGCAAATATTGGTGTGAGAGCTAATTCAATCAAGGAAACACTGCATGTTGGTGAAGGGCATATTGAAGAAGGATCAGCCGAGTGGTTCTTGTGGGAGAACAACTCCATTTGGATCACTAACTTCACACACCATCAGGCTTCCAAGCAGCTCTCAAGGAAACTCAGTTTTCACACTCTATGCTTAGTGCCCTTTGTATGGCTAGCACTGAAATGAACCTGGTAGAGCATCCCACACAAACGAATGCTCCACATGCGGGTTTCACATGCCACCAACTCCACATTCACAGGCAACTTCAGCGCCACAGCCGTTTTCAGATAGCCCTCAATGCAAAGGATCTAGACGCAAATATTATTGTGAGAGCTAATTCAATCAAGGAAACACTGCATGTTGGTGAAGGGCATATTGAAGAAGGATCAGCCGAGTGGTTCTTGTGGGAGAACAACTCCATTTGGCTCACTAACTTCACACACCATCAGGCTTCCAAGCAGCTCTCAAGGAAACTCAGTTTTCACACTCTATGCTTAGTGCCCTTTGAGTGCATTATCTAGGAATGAACCTGGTAGAGCATCCCACACAAACGAATGCTCCACATGCGGGTTTCACATGCCACCAACTCCACATTCACAGGCAACTTCAGCGCCACAGCCGTTTTCAGATAGCCCTCAATGCAAAGGCTCTAGACGCAAATATTGGTGTGAGAGCTAATTCAATGAAGGAAACACTGCATGTTGGTGAAGGGCATATTGAAGAAGGATCAGCCGAGTGGTTCTTGTGGGAGAACAACTCCATTTGGCTCACTAACTTCACACACCATCAGGCTTCCAAGCAGCTCTCAAGGAAACTCAGTTTTCACACTCTATGCTTAGTGCCCTTTGTATGGCTAGGACTGAAATGAACCTGGTAGAGCAACCCACACAAACGAATGCTCCACATGCGGGTTTCACATGCCACCAACTCCACATTCACAGGCAACTTCAGCGCCACAGCCGTTTTCAGATAGCCCTCAATGCAAAGGCTCTAGACGCAAATATTGGTGTGAGAGCTAATTCAATCAAGGAAACACTGCATGTTGGTGAAGGGCATATTGAAGAAGGATCAGCCGAGTGGTTCTTGTGGGAGAACAACTCCATTTGGCTCACTAACTTCACACACCATCAGGCTTCCAAGCAGCTCTCAAGGAAACTCAGTTTTCACACTCTATGCTTAGTGCCCTTTGAGTGCATTATCTAGGAATGAACCTGGTAGAGCATCCCACACAAACGAATGCTCCACATGCGGGTTTCACATGCCACCAACTCCACATTCACAGGCAACTTCAGCGCCACAGCCGTTTTCAGATAGCCCTCAATGCAAAGGCTCTAGACGCAAATATTGGTGTGAGAGCTAATTCAATCAAGGAAACACTGCATGTTGGTGAAGGGCATATTGAAGAAGGATCAGCCGAGTGGTTCTTGTGGGAGAACAACTCCATTTGGCTCACTAACTTCACACACCATCAGGCTTCCAAGCAGCTCTCAAGGAAACTCAGTTTTCACACTCTATGCTTAGTGCCCTTTGAGTGCATTATCTAGGAATGAACCTGGTAGAGCATCCCACACAAACGAATGCTCCACATGCGGGTTTCACATGCCACCAACTCCACATTCACAGGCAACTTCAGCGCCACAGCCGTTTTCAGATAGCCCTCAATGCAAAGGCTCTAGACGCAAATATCGGTGTGAGAGCTAATTCAATCAAGGAAACACTGCATGTTGGTGAAGGGCATATTGAAGAAGGATCAGCCGAGTGGTTCTTGTGGGAGAACAACTCCATTTGGCTCACTAACTTCACACACCATCAGGCTTCCAAGCAGCTCTCAAGGAAACTCAGTTTTCACACTCTATGCTTAGTGCCCTTTGAGTGCATTATCTAGGAATGAACCTGGTAGAGCATCCCACACAAACGAATGCGCCACATGCGGGTTTCACATGCCTCCAACTCCACATTCACAGGCAACTTCAGCGCCACAGCCGTTTTCAGATAGCCCTCAATGCAAAGGCTCTAGACGCAAATATCGGTGTGAGAGCTAATTCAATCAAGGAAACACTGCATGTTGGTGAAGGGCATATTGAAGAAGGATCAGCCGAGTGGTTCTTGTGGGAGAACAACTCCATTTGGATCACTAACTTCACACACCATCAGGCTTCCAAGCAGCTCTCAAGGAAACTCAGTTTTCACACTCTATGCTTAGTGCCCTTTGTATGGCTAGGGACTGAAATGAATCTGGTAGAGCATCCCACACAAACGAATGCTCCACATGCGGGTTTCACATGCCACCAACTCCACATTCACAGGCAACTTCAGCGCCACAGCCGTTTTCAGATAGCCCTCAATGCAAAGGCTCTAGACGCAAATATTGGTGTGAGAGCTAATTCAATCAAGGAAACACTGCATTGTTGGTGAAGGGCATATTGAAGAAGGATCAGCCGAGTGGTTCTTGTGGGAGAACAACTCCATTTGGCTCACTAACTTCACACACCATCAGGCTTCCAAGCAGCTCTCAAGGAAACTCAGTTTTCACACTCTATGCTTAGTGCCCTTTGAGTGCATTATCTAGGAATGAACCTGGTAGAGCATCCCACACAAACGAATGCTCCACATGCGGGTTTCACATGCCACCAACTCCACATTCACAGGCAACTTCAGCGCCACAGCCGTTTTCAGATAGCCCTCAATGCAAAGGCTCTAGACGCAAATATTGGTGTGAGAGCTAATTCAATCAAGGAAACTCTGCATGTTGGTGAAGGGCATATTGAAGAAGGATCAGCCGAGTGGTTCTTGTGGGAGAACAACTCCATTTGGCTCACTAACTTCACACACCATCAGGCTTCCAAGCAGCTCTCAAGGAAACTCAGTTTTCACACTCTATGCTTAGTGCCCTTTGAGTGCATTATCTAGGAATGAACCTGGTAGAGCATCCCACACAAACGAATGCTCCACATGCGGGTTTCACATGCCACCAACTCCACATTCACAGGCAACTTCAGCGCCAGAGCCGTTTTCAGATAGCCCTCAATGCAAAGGCTCTAGACGCAAATATTGGTGTGAGAGCTAATTCAATCAAGGAAACACTGCATGTTGGTGAAGGGCATATTGAAGAAGGATCAGCCGAGTGGTTCTTGTGGGAGAACAACTCCATTTGGCTCACTAACTTCACACACCATCAGGCTTCCAAGCAGCTCTCAAGGAAACTCAGTTTTCACACTCTATGCTTAGTGCCCTTTGTATGGCTAGGACTGAAATGAACCTGGTAGAGCATCCCACACAAACGAATGCTCCACATGCGGGTTTCACATGCCACCAACTCCACATTCACAGGCAACTTCAGCGCCACAGCCGTTTTCAGATAGCCCTCAATGCAAAGGCTCTAGACGCAAATATTGGTGTGAGAGCTAATTCAATCAAGGAAACACTGCATGTTGGTGAAGGGCATATTGAAGAAGGATCAGCCGAGTGGTTCTTGTGGGAGAACAACTCCATTTGGCTCACTAACTTCACACACCATCAGGCTTCCAAGCAGCTCTCAAGGAAACTCAGTTTTCACACTCTATGCTTAGTGCCCTTTGTATGGCTAGCACTGAAATGAACCTGGTAGAGCATCCCACACAAACGAATGCTCCACATGCGGGTTTCACATGCCACCAACTCCACATTCACAGGCAACTTCAGCGCCACAGCCGTTTTCAGATAGCCCTCAATGCAAAGGCTCTAGACGCAAATATTGGTGTGAGAGCTAATTCAATCAAGGAAACACTGCATGTTGGTGAAGGGCATATTGAAGAAGGATCAGCCGAGTGGTTCTTGTGGGAGAACAACTCCATTTGGCTCACTAACTTCACACACCATCAGGCTTCCAAGCAGCTCTCAAGGAAACTCAGTTTTCACACTCTATGCTTAGTGCCCTTTGAGTGCATTATCTAGGAATGAACCTGGTAGAGCATCCCACACAAACGAATGCTCCACATGCGGGTTTCACATGCCACCAACTCCACATTCACAGGCAACTTCAGCGCCACAGCCGTTTTCAGATAGCCCTCAATGCAAAGGCTCTAGACGCAAATATTGGTGTGAGAGCTAATTCAATCAAGGAAACACTGCATGTTGGTGAAGGGCATATTGAAGAAGGATCAGCCGAGTGGTTCTTGTGGGAGAACAACTCCATTTGGCTCACTAACTTCACACACCATCAGGCTTCCAAGCAGCTCTCAAGGAAACTCAGTTTTCACACTCTATGCTTAGTGCCCTTTGAGTGCATTATCTAGGAATGAACCTGGTAGAGCATCCCACACAAACGAATGCTCCACATGCGGGTTTCACATGCCACCCACTCCACATTCACAGGCAACTTCAGCGCCACAGCCGTTTTCAGATAGCCCTCAATGCAAAGGCTCTAGACGCAAATATTGGTTGTGAGAGCTAATTCAATCAAGGAAACACTGCATGTTGGTGAAGGGCATATTGAAGAAGGATCAGCCGAGTGGTTCTTGTGGGAGAACAACTCCATTTGGCTCACTAACTTCACACACCATCAGGCTTCCAAGCAGCTCTCAAGGAAACTCAGTTTTCACACTCTATGCTTAGTGCCCTTTGAGTGCATTATCTAGGAATGAATCTGGTAGAGCATCCCACACAAACGAATGCTCCACATGCGGGTTTCACATGCCACCAACTCCACATTCACAGGCAACTTCAGCGCCACAGCCGTTTTCAGATAGCCCTCAATGCAAAGGCTCTAGACGCAAATATTGGTGTGAGAGCTAATTCAATCAAGGAAACACTGCATGTTGGTGAAGGGCATATTGAAGAAGGATCAGCCGAGTGGTTCTTGTGGGAGAACAACTCCATTTGGCTCACTAACTTCACACACCATCAGGCTTCCAAGCAGCTCTCAAGGAAACTCAGTTTTCACACTCTATGCTTAGTGCCCTTTGTATGGCTAGCACTGAAATGAACCTGGTAGAGCATCCCACACAAACGAATGCTCCACATGCGGGTTTCGCATGCCACCAACTCCACATTCACAGGCAACTTCAGCGCCACAGCCGTTTTCAGATAGCCCTCAATGCAAAGGCTCTAGACGCAAATATTGGTGTGAGAGCTAATTCAATCAAGGAAACACTGCATGTTGGTGAAGGGCATATTGAAGAAGGATCAGCCGAGTGGTTCTTGTGGGAGAACAACTCCATTTGGCTCACTAACTTCACACACCATCAGGCTTCCAAGCAGCTCTCAAGGAAACTCAGTTTTCACACTCTATGCTTAGTGCCCTTTGAGTGCATTATATTGGAATGAACCTGGTAGAGCATCCCACACAAACGAATGCTCCACATGCGGGTTTCACATGCCACCAACTCCACATTCACAGGCAACTTCAGCGCCACAGCCGTTTTCAGATAGCCCTCAATGCAAAGGCTCTAGACGCAAATATTGGTGTGAGAGCTAATTCAATCAAGGAAACACTGCATGTTGGTGAAGGGCATATTGAAGAAGGATCAGCCGAGTGGTTCTTGTGGGAGAACAACTCCATTTGGCTCACTAACTTCACACACCATCAGGCTTCCAAGCAGCTCTCAAGGAAACTCAGTTTTCACACTCTATGCTTAGTGCCCTTTGAGTGCATTATCTAGGAATGAACCTGGTAGAGCATCCCACACAAACGAATGCTCCACATGCGGGTTTCACATGCCACCAACTCCACATTCACAGGCAACTTCAGCGCCACAGCCATTTTCAGATAGCCCTCAATGCAAAGGCTCTAGACGCAAATATTGGTGTGAGAGCTAATTCAATCAAGGAAACACTGCATGTTGGTGAAGGGCATATTGAAGAAGGATCAGCCGAGTGGTTCTTGTGGGAGAACAACTCCATTTGGCTCACTAACTTCACACACCATCAGGCTTCCAAGCAGCTCTCAAGGAAACTCAGTTTTCACATCTATGTTTAGTGCCTTTTGTATGGCTAGGACTGAAATGAACCTGGTAGAGCATCCCACACAAACGAATGCTCCACATGCGGGTTTCACATGCCACCAACTCCACATTCACAGGCAACTTCAGCGCCACAGCCGTTTTCAGATAGCCCTCAATGCAAAGGCTCTAGACGCAAATATTGGTGTGAGAGCTAATTCAATCAAGGAAACACTGCATGTTGGTGAAGGGCATATTGAAGAAGGATCAGCCGAGTGGTTCTTGTGGGAGAACAACTCCATTTGGCTCACTAACTTCACACACCATCAGGCTTCCAAGCAGCTCTCAAGGAAACTCAGTTTTCACACTCTATGATTAGTGCCCTTTGAGTGCATTATCTAGGAATGAACCTGGTAGAGCATCCCACACAAACGAATGCTCCACATGCGGTTTTCACATGCCACCAACTCCACATTCACAGGCAACTTCAGCGCCACAGCCGTTTTCAGATAGCCCTCAATGCAAAGGCTCTAGACGCAAATATTGGTGTGAGAGCTAATTCAATCAAGGAAACACTGCATGTTGGTGAAGGGCATATTGAAGAAGGATCAGCCGAGTGGTTCTTGTGGGAGAACAACTCCATTTGGCTCACTAACTTCACACACCATCAGGCTTCCAAGCAGCTCTCAAGGAAACTCAGTTTTCACACTCTATGCTTAGTGCCCTTTGAGTGCATTATCTAGGAATGAACCTGGTAGAGCATCCCACACAAACGAATGCTCCACATGCGGGTTTCACATGCCTCCAACTCCACATTCACAGGCAACTTCAGCGCCACAGCCGTTTTCAGATAGCCCTCAATGCAAAGGCTCTAGACGCAAATATTGGTGTGAGAGCTAATTCAATCAAGGAAACACTGCCTGTTGGTGAAGGGCATATTGAAGAAGGATCAGCCGAGTGGTTCTTGTGGGAGAACAACTCCATTTGGCTCACTAACTTCACACACCATCAGGCTTCCAAGCAGCTCTCAAGGAAACTCAGTTTTCACACTCTATGCTTAGTGCCCTTTGAGTGCATTATCTAGGAATGAACCTGGTAGAGCATCCCACACAAACGAATGCTCCACATGCGGGTTTCACATGCCACCAACTCCACATTCACAGGCAACTTCAGCGCCACAGCCGTTTTCAGATAGCCCTCAATGCAAAGGCTCTAGACGCAAATATTGGTGGTGTGAGAGCTAATTCAATCAAGGAAACACTGCATGTTGGTGAAGGGCATATTGAAGAAGGATCAGCCGAGTGGTTCTTGTGGGAGAACAACTCCATTTGGCTCACTAACTTCACACACCATCAGGCTTCCAAGCAGCTCTCAAGGAAACTCAGTTTTTCACACTCTATGCTTAGTGCCCTTTGAGTGCATTATCTAGGAATGAACCTGGTAGAGCATCCCACACAAACGAATGCTCCACATGCGGGTTTCACATGCCACCAACTCCACATTCACAGGCAACTTCAGCGCCACAGCCGTTTTCAGATAGCCCTCAATGCAAAGGCTCTAGACGCAAATATTGGTGTGTGAGAGCTGATTCAATCAAGGAAACACTGCATGTTGGTGAAGGGCATATTGAAGAAGGATCAGCCGAGTGGTTCTTGTGGGAGAACAACTCCATTTGGCTCACTAACTTCACACACCATCAGGCTTCCAAGCAGCTCTCAAGGAAACTCAGTTTTCACACTCTATGCTTAGTGCCCTTTGAGTGCATTATCTAGGAATGAACCTGGTAGAGCATCCCACACAAACGAATGCTCCACATGCGGGTTTCACATGCCACCAACTCCACATTCACAGGCAACTTCAGCGCCACAGCCGTTTTCAGATAGCCCTCAATGCAAAGGCTCTAGACGCAAATATCGGTGTGAGAGCTAATTCAATTAAGGAAACACTGCATGTTGGTGAAGGGCATATTGAAGAAGGATCAGCCGAGTGGTCCTTGTGGGAGAACAACTCCATTTGGCTCACTAACTTCACACACCATCAGGCTTCCAAGCAGCTCTCAAGGAAACTCAGTTTTCACACTCTATGCTTAGTGCCCTTTGAGTGCATTATCTAGGAATGAACCTGGTAGAGCATCCCACACAAACGAATGCTCCACATGCGGGTTTCACATGCCTCCAACTCCACATTCACAGGCAACTTCATCGCCACAGCCGTTTTCAGATAGCCCTCAATGCAAAGGCTCTAGACGCAAATATTGGTGTGAGAGCTAATTCAATCAAGGAAACACTGCATGTTGGTGAAGGGCATATTGAAGAAGGATCAGCCGAGTGGTTCTTGTGGGAGAACAACTCCATTTGGCTCACTAACTTCACACACCATCAGGCATCCAAGCAGCTCTCAAGGAAACTCAGTTTTCACACTCTATGCTTAGTGCCCTTTGAGTGCATTATCTAGGAATGAACCTGGTAGAGCATCCCACACAAACGAATGCTCCACATGCGGGTTTCACATGCCACCAACTCCACATTCACAGGCAACTTCAGCGCCACAGCCGTTTTCAGATAGCCCTCAATGCAAAGGCTCTAGACGCAAATATTGGTGTGAGAGCTAATTCAATCAAGGAAACACTGCATGTTGGTGAAGGGCATATTGAAGAAGGATCAGCCGAGTGGTTCTTGTGGGAGAACAACTCCATTTGGCTCACTAACTTCACACACCATCAGGCTTCCAAGCAGCTCTCAAGGAAACTCAGTTTTCACACTCTATGCTTAGTGCCCTTTGAGTGCATTATCTAGGAATGAACCTGGTAGAGCATCCCACACAAACGAATGCTCCACATGCGGGTTTCACATGCCACCAACTCCACATTCACAGGCAACTTCAGCGCCACAGCCGTTTTCAGATAGCCCTCAATGCAAAGGCTCTAGACGCAAATATTGGTGTGAGAGCTAATTCAATGAAGGAAACACTGCATGTTGGTGAAGGGCATATTGAAGAAGGATCAGCCGAGTGGTTCTTGTGGGAGAACAACTCCATTTGGCTCACTAACTTCACACACCATCAGGCTTCCAAGCAGCTCTCAAGGAAACTCAGTTTTCACACTCTATGCTTAGTGCCCTTTGTATGGCTAGGACTGAAATGAACCTGGTAGAGCAACCCACACAAACGAATGCTCCACATGCGGGTTTCACATGCCACCAACTCCACATTCACAGGCAACTTCAGCGCCACAGCCGTTTTCAGATAGCCCTCAATGCAAAGGCTCTAGACGCAAATATTGGTGTGAGAGCTAATTCAATCAAGGAAACACTGCATGTTGGTGAAGGGCATATTGAAGAAGGATCAGCCGAGTGGTTCTTGTGGGAGAACAACTCATTTGGGCTCACTAACTTCACACACCATCAGGCTTCCAAGCAGCTCTCAAGGAAACTCAGTTTTCACACTCTATGCTTAGTGCCCTTTGTATGGCTAGGACTGAAATGAACCTGGTTAGAGCAACCCACACAAACGAATGCTCCACATGCGGGTTTCACATGCCACCAACTCCACATTCACAGGCAACTTCAGCGCCACAGCCGTTTTCAGATAGCCCTCAATGCAAAGGCTCTAGACGCAAATATTGGTGTGAGAGCTAATTCAATGAAGGAAACACTGCATGTTGGTGAAGGGCATATTGAAGAAGGATCAGCCGAGTGGTTCTTGTGGGAGAACAACTCCATTTGGCTCACTAACTTCACACACCATCAGGCTTCCAAGCAGCTCTCAAGGAAACTCAGTTTTCACACTCTATGCTTAGTGCCCTTTGTATGGCTAGGACTGAAATGAA
>NW_026699992.1:0-38874 GCF_030435755.1 Ochotona princeps | reverse complement strand
TATTTGCTTCTAGAGCCTTTGCATTGAGGGCTATCTGAAAATGGCTGTGGCGCTGAAGTTGCCTGTGAATGTGGAGTTGGTGGCATGTGAAACCCGCATGTGGAGCATTCGTTTGTGTGGGATGCTCTACCAGGTTCATTCCTAGATAATGCACTCAAAGGGCACTAAGCATAGAGTGTGAAAACTGAGTTTCCTTGAGAGCTGCTTGGAAGCCTGATGGTGTGTGTAGTGAGCCAAATGAGTTGTTCTCCCACAAGAATCACTCGCTGATCCTTCTTCAATATGCTCTTCACCAACATGCAGTGTTTCCTTGATTGAATTAGCTCTCACACCAATATTTGCGTCTAGAGCCTTTGCATTGAGGGCTATCTGAAAACGGCTGTGGCGCTGAGTTGCCTGTGAATGTGGAGTTGGTGGCATGTGAAACCCGCATGTGGAGCATTCGTTTGTGTGGGATGCTCTACCAGGTTCATTCCTAGATAATGCACTCAAAGGGCACTAAGCATAGAGTGTGAAAACTGAGTTTTCTTGAGAGCTGCTTGGAAGCCTGATGGTGTGTGTAGTGAGCCAATGGAGTTGTTCTCCCACAAGAACCACTCGGCTGATCTTCTTCAATATGCCCTTCACCAACATGCAGTGTTTCCTTGATTGAATTAGCTCTCACACCAATATTTGCGTCTAGAGCCTTTGCATTGAGGGCTATCTGAAAACGGCTGTGGCGCTGAAGTTGCCTGTGAATGTGGAGTTGGTGGCATGTGAAACCCGCATGTGAAGCATTCGTTTGTGTGGGATGCTCTACCAGGTTCATTCGTAGATAATGCACTCAAAGGGCACTAAGCATAGAGTGTGAAAACTGAGTTTCCTTGAGAGCTGCTTGGAAGCCTGATGGTGTGTGAAGTTAGTGAGCCAAATGGAGTTGTTCTCCCACAAGAACCACTCGGCTGATCCTTCTTCAATATGCCCTTCACCAACTTGCAGTGTTTCCTTGATTGAATTAGCTCTCACACCAATATTTGCGTCTAGAGCCTTTGCATTGAGGGCTATCTGAAAACGGCTGTGGCGCTGAAGTTGTCTGAGAATGTGGAGTTGGTGGCATGTGAAACCCGCATGTGGAGCATTCGTTTGTGTGGATGCTGACCAAGCTTCATTTCAGTCCTAGGCACACATAGAGCACTAAGCATAGAGTGTGAAACTGAGTTTCCTTGAGAGCTGCTTGGAAGCTTGATGGTGTGTGAAGTTAGTGAGCCAAATGGAGTTGTTCTCCCACAAGAACCACTCGGCTGATCCTTCTTCAATATGCCCTTCACCAACATGCAGTGTTTCCTTGATTGAATTAGCTCTCACACCAATATTTGCGTCTAGAGCCTTTGCATTGAGGGCTATCTGAAAACGGCTGTGGCGCTGAGTTGCCTGTGAATGTGGAGTTCGTGGCATGTGAAACTCGCACGTGGAACATTCGTTTGTGTGGGATGCTCTACCAGGTTCATTCCTAGATAATGCATTCAAAGGGCATTAAACATAGACTGTGAAAACTGAGTTTCTTGAGAGCTGCTTGGAAGCCTGATGGTGTGTGAAGTTAGTGAGCCAAATGGAGTTGTTCTCCCACAAGAACCACTCGGCTGATCCTTCTTCAATATGCCCTTCACCAACATGCAGTGTTTCCTTCATTGAATTAGCTCTCACACCAATATTTGCTTCTAGAGCCTTTGCATTGAGGGCTATCTGAAAACGGCTGTGGCGCTGAAGTTGCCTGTGAATGTGGAGTTGGTGGCATGTGAAACCCGCATGTGGAGCATTCGTTTGTGTGGGATGCTCTACCAGGTTCATTCCTAGATAATGCACTCAAAGGGCACTAAGCATAGAGTGTGAAAACTGAGTTTCCTTGAGAGCTGCTTGGAAGCCTGATGGTGTGTGTAGTGAGCCAAATGGAGTTGTTCTCCCACAAGAATCACTCGGCTGATCCTTCTTCAATATGCCCTTCACCAACATGCATTGTTTCCTTGATTGAATTAGCTCTCACACCAATATTTGCGTCTAGAGCCTTTGCATTGAGGCTATCTGAAAACGGCTGTGGCGCTGAAGTTGCCTGTGAATGTGGAGTTGGTGGCATGTGAAACCCGCATGTGGAGCATTCGTTTGTGTGGGATGCTCTACCAGGTTCATTTCAGTCCTAGCCATACAAAGGTCACTAAGCATAGAGTGTGAAAACTGAGTTTCCTTGAGAGCTGCTTGGAAGCCTGATGTGTGTGAAGTTAGTGAGCCAAATGGAGTTGTTCTCCCACAAGAACCACTCGGCTGATCCTTCTTCAATATGCCCTTCACCAACATGCAGTGTTTCCTTGATTGAATTAGCTCTCACACCAATATTTGCGTCTAGAGCCTTTGCATTGAGGGCTATCTGAAAACGGCTGTGGCGCTGAAGTTGCCTGTGAATGTGGAGTTGGTGCCATGTGAAACTCGCATGTGGAGCATTCGTTTGTGTGGATGCTCTACCAGGTTCATTCCTAGATAATGCACTCAAAGGGCACTAAGCATAGAGTGTGAAAACTGAGTTTCTTGAGAGCTGCTTGGAAGCCTGATGGTGTGTGAAGTTAGTGAGCCAAATGGAGTTGTTCTCCCACAAGAACCACTCGGCTGATCCTTCTTCAATATGCCTTCACCAACATGCAGTGTTTCCTTGATTGAATTAGCTCTCACACCAATATTTGCGTCTAGAGCCTTTGCATTGAGGGCTATCTGAAAACGGCTGTGGCGCTGAAGTTGCCTGTGAATGTGGAGTTGGTGGCATGTGAAACCCGCATGTGGAGCATTCGTTTGTGTGGGATGCTCTACCAGGTTCATTCCTAGATAATGCACTCAAAGGGCACTAAGCATAGAGTGTGAAAACTGAGTTTTCTTGAGAGCTGCTTGGAAGCCTGATTTTGTGTGTAGTGAGCCAAATGGAGTTGTTCTCCCACAAGAACCACTCGGCTGATCCTTCTTCAATATGCCCTTCACCAACATGCAGTGTTTCCTTGATTGAATTAGCTCTCACACCAATATTTGCGTCTAGAGCCTTTGCATTGAGGGCTATCTGAAAACGGCTGTGGCGCTGAAGTTGCCTGTGAATGTGGAGTTGGTGGCATGTGAAACCCGCATGTGAAGCATTCGTTTGTGTCGGATGCTCTACCAGGTTCATTCCTAGATAATGCACTCAAAGGGCACTAAGCATAGAGTGTGAAAACTGAGTTTCCTTGAGAGCTGCTTGGAAGCCTGATGTGTGTGAAGTTAGTGAGCCAAATGGAGTTGTTCTCCCACAAGAACCACTCGGCTGATCCTTCTTCAATATGCCCTTCACCAACTTGCAGTGTTTCCTTGATTGAATTAGCTCTCACACCAATATTTGCGTCTAGAGCCTTTGCATTGAGGGCTATCTGAAACGGCTGTGGCGCTGAAGTTGCCTGTGAATGTGGAGTTGGTGGCATGTGAAACCCGCATGTGGAGCATTCGTTTGTGTGGGATGCTCTACCAGGTTCATTCCTAGATAATGCACTCAAAGGGCACTAAGCATAGAGTGTGAAACTGAGGTTCCTTGAGAGCTGCTTGGAAGCCTGATGGTGTGTGAAGTTAGTGAGCCAAATGGAGTTGTTCTCCCACAAGAACCACTCGGCTGATCCTTCTTCAATATGCCCTTCACCAACATGCAGTGTTTCCTTGATTGAATTAGCTCTCACACCAATATTTGCGTCTAGAGCCTTTGCATTGAGGGCTATCTGAAAACGGCTGTGGCGCTGAAGTTGCCTGTGAATGTGGAGTTGGTGGCATGTGAAACCCGCATGTGGAGCATTCGTTTGTGTGGGATGCCTCTACCAGGTTCATTCCTAGATAATGCACTCAAAGGGCACTAAGCATAGAGTGTGAAAACTGAGTTTCCTTGAGAGCTGCTTGGAAGCCTGATGGTGTGTGAAGTTAGTGAGCCAAATGCAGTTGTTCTCCCACAAGAACCACTCGGCTGATCCTTCTTCAATATGCCCTTCACCAACATGCAGTGTTTCCTTGATTGAATTAGCTCTCACACCAATATTTGCGTCTAGAGCCTTTGCATTGAGGGCTATCTGAAAACGGCTGTGGCGCTGAAGTTGCCTGCGAATGTGGAGTTGGTGGCATGTGAAAACCGCATGTGGAGCATTCGTTTGTGTGGGATGCTCTACCAGGTTCATTCCTAGATAATGCACTCAAAGGGCACTAAGCATAGAGTGTGAAAACTGAGTTTCCTTGAGAGCTGCTTGGAAGCCTGATGGTGTGTGAAGTTAGTGAGCCAAATGGAGTTGTTCTCCCACAAGAACCACTCGGCTGATCCTTCTTCAATATGCCCTTCACCAACATGCAGTGTTTCCTTGATTGAATTAGCTCTCACACCAATATTTGCGTCTAGAGCCTTTGCATTGAGGGCTATCTGAAAACGGCTGTGGCGCTGAAGTTGCCTGTGAATGTGGAGTTGGTGGCATGTGAAACCCGCATGTGGAGCATTCGTTTGTGTGGGATGCTCTACCAGGTTCATTCCTAGATAATGCACTCAAAGGGCACTAAGCACAGAGTGTGAAAACTGAGTTTCCTTGAGAGCTGCTTGGAAGCCTGATGGTGTGTGAAGTTAGTGAGCCAAATGGAGTTGTTCTCCCACAAGAACCACTCGGCTGATCCTTCTTCAATATGCCCTTCACCAACATGCAGTGTTTCCTTGATTGAATTAGCTCTCACACCAATAATTGCGTCTAGAGCCTTTGCATTGAGGGCTATCTGAAAACGGCTGTGGCGCTGAAGTTGCTGTGAATGTGGAGTTGGTGGCATGTGAAACCCGCATGTGGAGCATTCGTTTGTGTGGGATGCTCTACCAGGTTCATTCCTAGATAATGCACTCAAAGGGCACTAAGCATAGAGTGTGAAAACTGAGTTTCCTTGAGAGCTGCTTGGAAGCCTGATGGTGTGTGAAGTTAGTGAGCCAAATGGAGTTGTTCTCCACAAGAACCACTCGGCTGATCCTTCTTCAATATGCCCTTCACCAACATGCAGTGTTTCCTTGATTGAATTAGCTCTCACACCAATATTTGCGTCTAGAGCCTTTGCATTGAGGGCTATCTGAAAACGGCTGTGGCGCTGAAGTTGCCTGTGAATGTGGAGTTGGTGGCATGTGAAACCCGCATGTGGAGCATTCGTTTGTGTGGGATGCTCTACCAGGTTCATTTCTAGATAATGCACTCAAAGGGCACTAAGCACAGAGTGTGAAAACTGAGTTTCCTTGAGAGCTGCTTGGAAGCCTGATGGTGTGTGAAGTTAGTGAGCCAAATGGAGTTGTTCTCCCACAAGAACCACTCGGCTGATCCTTCTTCAATACGCCCTTCACCAACATGCAGTGTTTCCTTGATTGAATTAGCTCTCACACAAATATTTGCGTCTAGAGCCTTTGCATTGAGGGCTATCTGAAAACGGCTGTGGCGCTGAAGTTGCCTGTGAATGTGGAGTTGGTGCATGTGAAACCCGCATGTGGAGCATTCGTTTGTGTGGGATGCTCTACCAGGTTCATTTCAGTCCCTAGCCATACAAAGGGCATTAAGCATAGAGTGTGAAAACTGAGTTTCCTTGAGAGCTGCTTGGAAGCCTGATGTGTGTGAAGTTAGTGAGCCAAATGGAGTTGTTCTCCCACAAGAACCACTCGGCTGATCCTTCTTCAATATGCCCTTCACCAACATGCAGTGTTTCCTTGATTGAATTAGCTCTCACACCAATATTTGCGTCTAGAGCCTTTGCATTGAGGGCTATCTGAAAACGGCTGTGGCGCTGAAGTTGCCTGTGAATGTGGAGTTGGTGGCATGTGAAACCCGCATGTGGAGCATTTCGTTTGTGTGGGATGCTCTACCAGGTTCATTCCTAGATAATGCACTCAAAGGGCACTAAGCACAGAGTGTGAAACTGAGTTTCCTTGAGAGCTGCTTGGAAGCCTGATGGTGTGTGAAGTTAGTGAGCCAAATGGAGTTGTTCTCCCACAAGAACCACTCGGCTGATCCTTCTTCAATATGCCCTTCACCAACATGCAGTGTTTCCTTGATTGAATTAGCTCTCACACCAATATTTGCGTCTAGAGCCTTTGCATTGAGGGCTATCTGAAAACGGCTGTGGCGCTGAAGTTGCCTGTGAATGTGGAGTTGGTGGCATGTGAAACCCGCATGTGGAGCATTCGTTTGTGTGGGATGCTCTACCAGGTTCATTCCTAGATAATGCACTCAAAGGGGACTAAGCACAGAGTGTGAAAACTGAGTTTCCTTGAGAGCTGCTTGGAAGCCTGATGGTGTGTGAAGTTAGTGAGCCAAATGGAGTTGTTCTCCCACAAGAACCACTCGGCTGATCCTTCTTCATATGCCTTCACCAACATGCAGTGTTTCCTTGATTGAATTAGCTCTCACACCAATATTTGCGTCTAGAGCCTTTGCATTGAGGGCTATCTGAAAACGGCTGTGGCGCTGAAGTTGCCTGAGAATGTGGAGTTGGTGGCATGTGAAACCCGCATGTGGAGCATTCGTTTGTGTGGGATGCTGACCAAGCTTCATTTCAGTCCTAGGCACACATAGAGCACTAAGCATAGAGTGTGAAAACTGAGTTTCCTTGAGAGCTGCTTGGAAGCCTGATGGTGTGTGAAGTTAGTGAGCCAAATGGAATTGTTCTCCCACAAGAACCACTCGGCTGATTCTTCTTCAATATGCCCTTCACCAACATGCAGTGTTTCCTTGATTGAATTAGCTCTCACACCAATATTTGCGTCTAGAGCCTTTGCATTGAGGGCTATCTGAAACGGCTGTGCGCTGAAGTTGCCTGTGAATGTGGAGTTGGTGGCATGTGAAACCCGCATGTGGAGCATTCGTTTGTGTGGGATGCTCTACCAGTTCATTCCTAGATAATGCACTCAAAGGGCACTAAGCACAGAATGTGAAAACTGAGTTTCCTTGAGAGCTACTTGGAAGCCTGATGGTGTGTGAAGTTAGTGAGCCAAATGGAGTTGTTCTCCCACAAGAACCACTCGGCTGATCCTTCTTCAATATGCCCTTCACCAACATGCAGTGTTTCCTTGATTGAATTAGCTCTCACACCAATATTTGCGTCTAGAGCCTTTGCATTGAGGGCTATCTGAAAACGGCTGTGGCGCTGAAGTTGCCTGTGAATGTGGAGTTGGTGGCATGTGAAACCCGCATGTGGAGCATTCGTTTGTGTGGGATGCTGACCAAGCTTCATTTCAGTCCTAGGCACTCAAAGGGCACTAAGCATAGAGTGTGAAACCTGAGTTTCCTTGAGAGCTGCTTGAAGCCTGATGGTGTGTGAAGTTAGTGAGCCAAATGGAGTTGTTCTCCCACAAGAACCACTCGGCTGATCCTTCTTCAATATGCCCTTCACCAACATGCAGTGTTTCCTTGATTGAATTAGCTCTCACACCAATATTTGCGTCTAGAGCCTTTGCATTGAGGGCTATCTGAAAACGGCTGTGGCGCTGAAGTTGCCTGTGAATGTGGAGTTGGTGGCATGTGAAACCCGCATGTGGAGCATTCGTTTGTGTGGGATTCTCTACCAGGTTCATTTCTAGATAATGCACTCAAAGGGCACTAAGCACAGAGTGTGAAAACTGAGTTTCCTTGAGAGCTGCTTGGAAGCCTGATGGTGTGTGAAGTTAGTGAGCCAAATGGAGTTGTTCTCCCACAAGAACCACTCGGCTGATCCTTCTTCAATATGCCCTTCACCAACATGCAGTGTTTCCTTGATTGAATTAGCTCTCACACCAATATTTGCGTCTAGAGCCTTTGCATTGAGGGCTATCTGAAACGGCTGTGGCGCTGAGTTGCCTGAGAATGTGGAGTTGGTGGCATGTGAAACCCGCATGTGGAGCATTCGTTTGTGTGGGATGCTGACCAAGCTTCATTTCAGTCCTAGGCACACATAGAGCACTAAGCATAGAGTGTGAAAACTGAGTTTCCTTGAGAGCTGCTTGGAAGCCTGATGGTGTGTGAAGTTATTGAGCCAAATGAATTGTTCTCCCACAAGAACCACTCGGCTGATCTTCAATATGCCCTTCACCAACATGCAGTGTTTCCTTGATTGAATTAGCTCTCACACCAATATTTGCGTCTAGAGCCTTTGCATTGAGGGCTATCTGAAAACGGCTGTGGCGCTGAAGTTGCCTGTGAATGTGGAGTTGGTGGCATGTGAAACCCGCATGTGGAGCATTCGTTTGTGTGGGATGCTCTACCAGGTTCATTCCTAGATAATGCACTCAAAGGGCACTAAGCACAGAATGTGAAAACTGAGTTTCCTTGAGAGCTGCTTGGAAGCCTGATGGTGTGTGAAGTTAGTGAGCCAAATGGAGTTGTTCTCCCACAAGAACCACTCGGCTGATCCTTCTTCAATATGCCCTTCACCAACATGCAGTGTTTCGTTGATTGAATTAGCTCTCACACCAATATTTGCGTCTAGAGCCTTTGCATTGAGGGCTATCTGAAAACGGCTGTGGCGCTGAAGTTGCCTGTGAATGTGGAGTTGGTGGCATGTGAAACCCGCATGTGGAGCATTCGTTTGTGTGGGATGCTCTCCAAGCTTCATTTCAGTCCTAGGCACTCAAAGGGCACTAAGCATAGAGTGTGAAACCTGAGTTTCCTTGAGAGCTGCTTGGAAGCCTGATGGTGTGTGTAGTGAGCCAAATGGAGTTGTTCTCCCACAAGAACCACTCGGCTGATCCTTCTTCAATATGCCCTTCACCAACATGCAGTGTTTCCTTGATTGAATTAGCTCTCACACCAATATTTGCGTCTAGAGCCTTTGCATTGAGGGCTATCTGAAAACGGCTGTGGCGCTGAAGTTGCCTGTGAATGTGGAGTTGGTGGCATGTGAAACCCGCATGTGGAGCATTCGTTTGTGTGGGATGCTCTACCAGGTTCATTCCTAGATAATGCACTCAAAGGGCACTAAGCACAGAGTGTGAAAACTGAGTTTCCTTGAGAGCTGCTTGGAAGCCTGATGGTGTGTGAAGTTAGTGAGCCAAATGGAGTTGTTCTCCCACAAGAACCACTCGGCTGATCCTTCTTCAATATGCCCTTCACCAACATGCAGTGTTTCCTTGATTGAATTAGCTCTCACACCAATATTTGCGTCTAGAGCCTTTGCATTGAGGGCTATCTGAAAACGGCTGTGGCGCTGAAGTTGCCTGTGAATGTGGAGTTGGTGGAATGTGAAACCCGCATGTGGAGCATTCGTTTGTGTGGGATGCTGACCAAGCTTCATTTCAGTCCTAGGCACTCAAAGGGCACTAAGCATAGAGTGTGAAACCTGAGTTTCCTTGAGAGCTGCTTGGAAGCCTGATGGTGTGTGTAGTGAGCCAAATGGAGTTGTTCTCCCACAAGAACCACTCGGCTGATCCTTCTTCAATATGCCCTTCACCAACATGCAGTGTTTCCTTGATTGAATTAGCTCTCACACCAATATTTGCGTCTAGAGCCTTTGCATTGAGGGCTATCTGAAAACGGCTGTGGCGCTGAAGTTGCCTGTGAATGTGGAGTTGGTGGAATGTGAAACCCGCATGTGGAACATTCGTTTGTGTGGGATGCTCTAACAGGTTCATTCCTAGATAATGCATTCAAATGGCACTAGACATAGAGTGTGAAAACTGAGTTTCCTTGAGAGCTGCTTGGAAGCCTGATGGTGTGTGAAGTTAGTGAGCCAAATGGAGTTGTTCTCCCACAAGAACCACTCGGCTGATCCTTCTTCAATATGCCCTTCACCAACATGCAGTGTTTCCTTGATTGAATTAGCTCTCACACCAATATTTGCGTCTAGAGCCTTTGCATTGAGGGCTATCTGAAAACGGCTGTGGCGCTGAAGTTGCCTGTGAATGTGGAGTTGGTGGCATGTGAAACCCGCATGTGGAGCATTCGTTTGTGTGGGATGCTCTACCAGGTTCATTCCTAGATAATGCACTCAAAGGGCACTAAGCATAGAGTGTGAAAATTGAGTTTCCTTGAGAGCTGCTTGGAAGCCTGATGGTGTGTGAAGTTAGTGAGCCAAATGGAGTTGTTCTCCCACAAGAACCACTCGGCTGATCCTTCTTCAATATGCCCTTCACCAACATGCAGTGTTTCCTTGATTGAATTAGCTCTCACACCAATATTTGCGTCTAGAGCCTTTGCATTGAGGGCTATCTGAAAACGGCTGTGGCGCTGAAGTTGCCTGTGAATGTGGAGTTGGTGGCATGTGAAACCCGCATGTGGAGCATTCATTTGTGTGGGATGCTCTCCAAGCTTCATTTCAATCCTAGGCACTCAAAGGGCACTAAGCATAGAGTGTGAAAACTGAGTTTCCTTGAGAGCTGCTTGGAAGCCTGATGGTGTGTGTAGTGAGCCAAATGGAGTTGTTCTCCCACAAGAACCACTCGGCTGATCCTTCTTCAATATGCCCTTCACCAACATGCAGTGTTTCCTTGATTGAATTAGCTCTCACACCAATATTTGCGTCTAGAGCCTTTGCATTGAGGGCTATCTGAAAACGGCTGTGGCGCTGAATTTGCCTGTGAATGTGGAGTTGGTGGCATGTGAAACCCGCATGTGGAACTTTCGTTTGTGTGGGATGCTCTACCAGGTTCATTCTTAGATAATGCATTCAAAGCGCACTAAACATAGAGTGTGAAAACTGAGTTTCCTTGAGAGCTGCTTGGAAGCCTGATGGTGTGTGACGTTAGTGAGCCAAATGGAGTTGTTCTCCACAAGAACCACTCGGCTGATCCTTCTTCAATATGCCCTTCACCAACATGCAGTGTTTCCTTGATTGAATTAGCTCTCACACCAATATTTGCGTCTAGAGCCTTTGCATTGAGGGCTATCTGAAAACGGCTGTGGCGCTGAAGTTGCCTGTGAATGTGGAGTTGGTGGCATGTGAAACCCGCATGTGGAGCATTCGTTTGTGTGGGATGCTCTACCAGGTTCATTCCTAGATAATGCACTCAAAGGGCACTAAGCATAGAGTGTGAAACCTGAGTTTCCTTGAGAGCTGCTTGGAAGCCTGATGGTGTGTGAAGTTAGTGAGCCAAATGGAGTTGTTCTCCCACAAGAACCACTCGGCTGATCCTTCTTCAATATGCCCTTCACCAACATGCAGTGTTTCCTTGATTGAATTAGCTCTCACACCAATATTTGCGTCTAGAGCCTTTGCATTGAGGGCTATCTGAAAACGGCTGTATCGCTGAAGTTGCCTGAGAATGTGGAGTTGGTGGCATGTGAAACCCGCATGTGGAGCATTCGTTTGTGTGGGATGCTGACCAAGTTTCATTTCAGTCCTAGGCACACATAGAGCACTAAGCATAGAGTGTGAAAACTGAGTTTCCTTGAGAGCTGCTTGGAAGCCTGATGGTGTGTGAAGTTAGTGAGCCAAATGGAGTTGTTCTCCCACAAGAACCACTCGGCTGATCCTTCTTCAATATGCCCTTCACCAACATGCAGTGTTTCGTTGATTGAATTAGCTCTCACACCAATATTTGCGTCTAGAGCCTTTGCATTGAGGGCTATCTGAAAACGGCTGTATCGCTGAAGTTGCCTGTGAATGTGGAGTTGGTGGCATGTGAAACCCGCATGTGGAGCATTCGTTTGTGTGGGATGCTCTACCAGGTTCATTTCAGTCCTAGGCACTCAAAGGGCACTAAGCATAGAGTGTGAAAACTGAGTTTCCTTGAGAGCTGCTTGGAAGCCTGATGGTGTGTGAAGTTAGTGAGCCAAATGGAGTTGTTCTCCCACAAGAACCACTCGGCTGATCCTTCTTCAATATGCCCTTCACCAACATGCAGTGTTTCCTTGATTGAATTAGCTGTCACACCAATATTTGCGTCTAGAGCCTTTGCATTGAGGGCTATCTGAAAACGGCTGTGGCGCTGAAGTTGCCTGTGAATGTGGAGTTGGTGGCATGTGAAACCCGCATGTGGAGCATTCGTTTGTTTGGATGCTCTACCAGGTTCATTCCTAGATAATGCACTCAAAGGGCACTAAGCATAGAGTGTGAAAACTGAGTTTCTTTGAGAGCTGCTTGGAAGCCTGATGGTGTGTGAAGTTAGTGAGCCAAATGGAGTTGTTCTCCCACAAGAATCACTCGGCTGATCCTTCTTCAATATGCCCTTCACCAACATGCAGTGTTTCCTTGATTGAATTAGCTCTCACACCAATATTTGCGTCTAGAGCCTTTGCATTGAGGGCTATCTGAAAACGGCTGTGGCGCTGAAGTTGCCTGTGAATGTGGAGTTGGTGGCATGTGAAACCCGCATGTGGAGCATTCGTTTGTGTGGGATGCTCTACCAGGTTCATTTCAGTCCTAGCCATACAAACGGCACTAAGCATAGAGTGTGAAACCTGAGTTTCCTTGAGAGCTGCTTGCAAGCCTGATGGTGTGTGAAGTTAGTGAGCCAAATGGAGTTGTTCTCCCACAAGAACCACTCGGCTGATCCTTCTTCAATATGCCCTTCACCAACATGCAGTGTTTCCTTGATTGAATTAGCTCTCACACCAATATTTGCGTCTAGAGCCTTTGCATTGAGGGCTATCTGAAAACGGCTGTGGCGCTGAAGTTGCCTGTGAATGTGGAGTTGGTGGCATGTGAAACCCGCATGTGGAGCATTCGTTTGTGTGAGATGCTCTACCAGGTTCATTTCAGTCCTAGCCACACAAAGGGCACTAAGCATAGAGTGTGAAAAGTGAGTTTCCTTGAGAGCTGCTTGGAAGCCTGATGGTGTGTGAAGTTAGTGAGCCAAATGGAGTTGTTCTCCCACAAGAACCACTCGGCTGATCCTTCTTCAATATGCTCTTCACCAACATGCAGTGTTTCCTTGATTGAATTAGCTCTCACACCAATATTTGCGTCTAGAGCCTTTGCATTGAGGGCTATCTGAAAACGGCTGTATCGCTGAAGTTGCCTGTGAATGTGGAGTTGGTGGCATGTGAAACCCGCATGTGGAGCATTCGTTTGTGTGGGATGCTCTACCAGGTTCATTCCTAGATAATGCACTCAAAGGGCACTAAGCATAGAGTGTGAAAACTGAGTTTCCTTGAGAGCTGCTTGGAAGCCTGATGGTGTGTGTAGTGAGCCAAATGGAGTTGTTCTCCCACAAGAACCACTCGGCTGATCCTTCTTCAATATGCCCTTCACCAACATGCAGTGTTTCCTTGATTGAATTAGCTCTCACACCAATATTTGCGTCTAGAGCCTTTGCATTGAGGGCTATCTGAAAACGGCTGTGGCGCTGAATTTGCCTGTGAATGTGGAGTTGGTGGCATGTGAAACCCGCATGTGGAACATTCGTTTGTGTGGGATGCTCTACCAGGTTCATTCTTAGATAATGCATTCAAAGGGCACTAAACATAGAGTGTGAAAACTGAGTTTCCTTGAGAGCTGCTTGGAAGCCTGATGGTGTGTGACGTTAGTGAGCCAAATGGAGTTGTTCTCCACAAGAACCACTCGGCTGATCCTTCTTCAATATGCCCTTCACCAACATGCAGTGTTTCCTTGATTGAATTAGCTCTCACACCAATATTTGCGTCTAGAGCCTTTGCATTGAGGGCTATCTGAAAACGGCTGTGGCGCTGAAGTTGCCTGTGAATGTGGAGTTGGTGGCATGTGAAACCCGCATGTGGAGCATTCGTTTGTGTGGGATGCTCTACCAGGTTCATTCCTAGATAATGCACTCAAAGGGCACTAAGCATAGAGTGTGAAAACTGAGTTTCTTTGAGAGCTGCTTGGAAGCCTGATGGTGTGTGAAGTTAGTGAGCCAAATGGAGTTGTTCTCCCACAAGAACCACTCGGCTGATCCTTCTTCAATATGCCCTTCACCAACATGCAGTGTTTCCTTGATTGAATTAGCTCTCACATCAATATTTGCGTCTAGAGCCTTTGCATTGAGGGCTATCTGAAAATGGCTGTGGCGCTGAAGTTGCCTGTGAATGTGGAGTTGGTGGCATGTGAAACCCGCATGTGGAGCATTCGTTTGTGTGGGATGCTCTACCAGGTTCATTTCAGTCCTAGCCATACAAACGGCACTAAGCATAGAGTGTGAAACCTGAGTTTCCTTGAGAGCTGCTTGGAAGCCTGATGGTGTGTGAAGTTACTGAGCCAAATGGAGTTGTTCTCCCACAAGAACCACTCGGCTGATCCTTCTTCAATATGCCCTTCACCAACATGCAGTGTTTCCTTGATTGAATTAGCTCTCACACCAATATTTGCGTCTAGAGCCTTTGCATTGAGGGCTATCTGAAAACGGCTGTGGCGCTGAAGTTGCCTGTGAATGTGGAGTTGGTGGCATGTGAAACCCGCATGTGGAGCATTCGTTTGTGTGGGATGCTCTACCAGGTTCATTTCAGTCCTAGGCACTCAAAGGGCACTAAGCATAGAGTGTGAAAACTGAGTTTCCTTGAGAGCTGCTTGGAAGCCTGATGGTGTGTGAAGTTAGTGAGCCAAATGGAGTTGTTCTCCCACAAGAACCACTCGGCTGATCCTTCTTCAATATGCCCTTCACCAACATGCAGTGTTTCCTTGATTGAATTAGCTCTCACACCAATATTTGCGTCTAGAGCCTTTGTATTGAGGGCTATCTGAAAACGGCTGTATCGCTGAAGTTGCCTGTGAATGTGGAGTTGGTGGCATGTGAAACCCGCATGTGGAGCATTCGTTTGTGTGGGATGCTCTACCAGGTTCATTCCTAGATAATGCACTCAAAGGGCACTAAGAATACAGTGTGAAAACTGAGTTTCCTTGAGAGCTGCTTGGAAGCCTGATGGTGTGTGAAGTTAGTGAGCCAAATGGAGTTGTTCTCCCACAAGAACCACTCGGCTGATCCTTCTTCAATATGCCCTTCACCAACATGCAGTGTTTCCTTGATTGAATTAGCTCTCACACCAATATTTGCGTCTAGAGCCTTTGCATTGAGGGCTATCTGAAAACGGCTGTGG
Source organism: Ochotona princeps (assembly GCF_030435755.1). Lineage (NCBI taxonomy): Eukaryota > Metazoa > Chordata > Mammalia > Lagomorpha > Ochotonidae > Ochotona > Ochotona princeps. Next base: position 23,887 of record NW_026699992.1, on the reverse strand, counting down.
CGCTGAAGTTGCCTGTGAATGTGGAGTTGGTGGCATGTGAAACCCGCATGTGGAGCATTCGTTTGTGTGGGATGCTCTACGAGGTTCATTCCTAGATAATGCACTCAAAGGGCACTAAGCATAGAGTGTGAAAACTGAGTTTCCTTGAGAGCTGCTTGGAAGCCTGATGGTGTGTGAAGTTAGTGAGCCAAATGGAGTTGTTCTCCCACAAGAACCACTCGGCTGATCCTTCTTCAATATGCCCTTCACCAACATGCAGTGTTTCCTTGATTGAATTAGCTCTCACACCAATATTTGCGTCTAGAGCCTTTGCATTGAGGGCTATCTGAAAACAGCTGTGGCGCTGAAGTTGCCTGTGAATGTGGAGTTGGTGGCATGTGAAACCCGCATGTGGAGCATTCGTTTGTGTGGGATGCTCTCCAAGCTTCATTTCAGTCCTAGGCACTCAAAGGGCACTAAGCATAGAGTGTGAAAACTGAGTTTCCTTGAGAGCTGCTTGGAAGCCTGATGGTGTGTGAAGTTAGTGAGCCAAATGGAGTTGTTCTCCCACAAGAACCACTCGGCTGATCCTTCTTCAATATGCCCTTCACCAACATGCAGTGTTTCCTTGATTGAATTAGCTCTCACACCAATATTTGCGTCTAGAGCCTTTGCATTGAGGGCTATCTGAAAACGGCTGTGGCGCTGAAGTTGCCTGTGAATGTGGAGTTGGTGGCATGTGAAACCCGCATGTGGAGCATTCGTTTGTGTGGGATGCTCTACCAGGTTCATTTCAGTCCTAGCCATTCAAAGGGCACTAAACATAGAGTGTGAAAACTGAGTTTCCTTGAGAGCTGCTTGGAAGCCTGATGGTGTGTGAAGTTAGTGAGCCAAATGGAGTTGTTCTCCCACAAGAACCACTCGGCTGATCCTTCTTCAATATGCCCTTCACCAACATGCAGTGTTTCCTTGATTGAATTAGCTCTCACACCAATATTTGCGTCTAGAGCCTTTGCATTGAGGGCTATCTGAAAACAGCTGTGGCGCTGAAGTTGCCTGTGAATGTGGAGTTGGTGGCATGTGAAACCCGCATGTGGAGCATTCGTTTGTGTGGGATGCTCTACCAGGTTCTGTCAGGAGCCCTGCACTATAGCCACACTGAAGCCATTTTGAATATAGACCTATGGGACAGTGGAAACCCCCGGTTGGCTAGATGCTTGGGAAAGAAGTTATGAAACTAATCACACGCTTAGCTTCAATTGTTCCTAGCAACTGTTTCAGAATGTGATTGATGCTGTACTTACCGACATCTTGTTACTGATTACCTATGCTATTGTTGATATGCTGGTTACTATTGTTGATATGGTGGCTGCTCAAGAACAATCGGTCTTGAGACCATGGCTTGCGTCCCAGTTTCTCTTTCCCTGAGCCTTAGTTACTGAAGAATATAAAAACCCTCAGTTGAAATCAATAAACTGACAGCTTGATCAGACCTACTGTCTTGCTGTCCATTCTTTGTGTCTCTTGTCCCTTCATTCTCTCCTAGGTGGCTGCGACCCCGTTGACTGTCCTGCTGGACAGGACAAATTGGCGCCCAACGTGGATGTGTGCAGACCACCGACAGAGAGAACGCCGTGCCATCATTCATGGAGAGGCCTCTCGTGGTGTCGAAAGGAACACCGGTTGAGCAGTTTCACGGTTGACCCGCCGGAAGTCGAGCTCGTGGGAAATATTCACGGCGCAAATCTTACGGAGACAAGGTAAGATGGGACAAGCATTCTCATAACATGACCTATTCTTGCAAGGTCTTATAGATTCATTCAAGACACGAGGAATTAGGGTGAAAAAGAAAGACCTCAAAACCTTTTTGGATTTTGTTGGTCTGATTTGTTCCTGGCATCCCCAGGACGGTTCTATTGATGAGAAAACTTGGTGTAGAGTAGGTGATTGTTTTAAAGATTATTATGAAGTTTTTGGACCTGAGAAAATTCCTGTTACGGCTTTTAATTATTGGATTTTGATTTATGATATTTTAAAGATTAAGTCTCAGCATCCAGATTTACAGGATCTGGCTTTTGAGGGAGAACAATCTCTTAAAAAGAGTCACTCTCGGCTGTCCACACCTATCCCCTCACCTTCCCCAGGTTCTCGACCATCTTCTGTCATTATAGATATTGAGGCAGAGTCCAATGCCAAGCCCCTTGATCAACTCACCCACCTCCACCTTATGCTTCAGAAGCAGCAGCTCCTTCAGCCCCTGCCTCATTACTACAAGAGGAGCCTATAATAGAACCCCATAAGAGTGAAGCTTCAGCTCTCCCCAAGAAGAGTGTAATATGCTGCCCTGTTATTCAGACCCCTGCACGAGGTGGTGGACACCACGCCACGAACATCAACCACTGCAGTTTAAAGATCTAAAAAATATTAAGCAAGCAGTGAAAGATTATGGCACTCAGACACCTTTTAGCTTTGCCCTTATTGAGTCCTTTTCAGGCATGCATCTCCCACTTCTTTACCCAACCCCTTGGCTGAGAGAGGCGGGGTAAGATAAGCCACTTAAGGTTTAAAAAAAAAAAAAAAAGAAAGAAAGAAAAAAGAAAAGGAAAGAAAAATATGTTCTGTAACTTGACGTAACAAAAGTAATCTGATACAGGGTGGTCTAAATCCACTGTTAAAATAATTTAAAGCATGAGATGAACCTATGTGTGCTTGTTTTGCAAAATCTTTCCAGGTTAAAGTATTTTGAAGAAGAGTCTGGAAGTTGCAACAGGTTTGAGAGTTATATGTCTCTGTTCCGACATGTTTGGCGTTTGTGCTTATGTTTGTTTTGTCAATATTCTTGGTGTTCTATTATTTTTGTCCGGACAAAACTAAATTTTGTTTTAATATTCTTTCTCCAGTTGTGTCTTTGTCTTGAATTGTTAAGTTGTTGTTCTTGTTCTGAATTGGGTGCGTGTGTGACTGACAGATGAGATGGGACGGACCATGACTAACCCTTTTTCTCTCTCCTGGTAAATAATTTTAGAGAGGTCTAACAAATTTAACAGGACCTGGCCAGACCAGACTCCCCACCTCCACTGGGAAAAATTTGTGTGTCATTTTCTTGCTGTTTGGTCTTTAGCTTACAGTGCTGTCCTGGCATTGATTAGGTCTAACAGTATTCAACATGTTCAGTTAAATGCTAAAGGTACTTTTTGTTTAACTCATTTAGACCTCTAAATTCTTCAGAGTTCTAAACCAAGTCTCATGACTTTGGGGGTTCTAGTAGGATCCCTGGAACTCTCAAAGCTTGAGACAAAATTTAAATAATGTACTTGTCATTTAAAATAATTTGGATTATAATCTCACAATATTACAAAATTATGCTAAATTTATTGCATCATATATGCTATTAAAATAGAAGAGCATTTATGTTCATTGGTCAAAATGTTTCCTACTCATGAAATTGATCCAGATTGTAAATTACTTGTGTTCTTACTTACAAGGAAATATGTGAAATTTTGCCTTGCAGGAGAACAACGAATTCTTTAAAGATGTATAGTAAAATGGGTCATAATGTGTATATTTTCTGAATGTTTGCCTTTAAAACAATGTAATTGAAGCCTGATTCCTTGTGAAAAACAACAGTGTTTTAACATCTTCTTTTAAGTAATTCTCATCTTACTGATAACTAAACCTGTTAACTAACTTCAGTAAATTCCAAGGTAGTCTCTCAAGACAACAGCTAAATTTAAGTTTTTTCAGCTCTCTTGACTTCAATAAAACAGAAGTTTAGGGGAAGCTCCAGGCCTATCCGCCATAAAACAAGGAAGGGACATGCTTGGAGTCTGCCCTTTGAAGAATTTGGGATTTGACTTTGTCCCTGTTGTGGTGATTCTTATCTGCCTTCATTTTAAAAGGGAAAAATTTCCAAATCAGCTAGAAGAAGACTGAAAAAACTTCTCTTTCCCAGTTTTGAGGAGGATTTGTGCTAAAATGTGTTTCCATGAATTATGAGAAATGATTGAAAATTGCTTAAAGCCATTGTATTTAAAGTTGGTATCTTTTTATTAAGAAAATGTCTTAAGAAAAGTTGAGGAATGAATCTTGTAAGCTTTACATATAATTGGCTATAATTTTAAAGATACTATTACAACATTGTGTAAGTCTTTAACATTAATACCTAATACATGCTGATGTTAGAATTGATATCTGTATTCAAAAAAAGTTTTTGAAGTGTGCATACATAGCAATGCTAGTAAATACCTAAAAGTAAAAATATCTTCAATTGTGAAAACTGTTAAAAAATGTAAGCATTGAAAAAAAAAAGAAATTGAAGCATTGAACTTTAAATAGCCTCTGTTTAATGGGTAGCTTTGTCAATTGTCTATCCAGCTTCAGTAAGCTCTATTCTTGTTCCAACCTTTGAGTTTGTTACAGTTCTTAAACAGTTAAGAGATGATTTTATGCACTAATTCCCATGTTTAAGGTTATATCTCCCTTTTGGTGACTGACTAAGGAAATATACATTTTGCCTTTTAGTTAGATAATCCCTTGTGTTCTGTATATTCTCTTTGTTAAATTCTCATGATTTAAAAGAACTGTGTTTAAGAGTATTTTTTGGTATGTATTTACTTTAAAATGTCTGGGTGATCATTTATAAGTGATAAAAAATTTTTTTGATGTGTTGTTTGAATCAGTCTGACTAAATGAATGGATATTGTAATGAGGAATCTTTGATCAGATACTTTAAGAACTCTTGGCATATTTAATAGGTTTAACTCTTTTGGTTCTGGAATTTCTAAATAGGCCCCTAGTAGTCTCAAAGTCAGAAGAATGTGTTTCAAAGGTTGCATCTTTCGGTTAGTGAAATTAATTATAGAACAGATAATTAATTAGATCTGTAAAAAAAAATGGTGGGGGAGGAGGCAATTGCAGAAAAGACATTGGGAAACCTTGCCAGTGGGGAGCCAGGACAGCTAAGTCTAAAAAGTACAAGAGTGTGTAAAATCCAACAGGTGGTATCACAGAGCTAAACATAGATACTTTGTTTTCTAGGATTCCAGCAAGCCTATTGTATCCATTAAAGCTAAAGTTTAATTGTAAACTATAGATATGGTTTATTCAGATTACTAAGAGCAAAATGTAATTCTAAACAATTGGTAACTTGAACATACTTAACAGAATTCTCAAGTAGCTGTTACAAAAGCTGTTTTGTTTTATGTGTGTTATCTGATATGCATGTGCATGTTTATGAATGAAAATTGCTAAGCTAAATCCTTTTTAAAAATTATGTATAGATGCATAATTAGGCTCTTAGAGAGTCATGTCTGTTACTGTTTTCTCAGGACCTACAAGATCTGTTCAGCTCAATAGTTCTGCATGATTTTAAATGGACTTACTGCTAGCGTACAGTTTCAAGATTGGCCATGGGAGCCCAAATCCTCATAAGCTAGATGGAAAATATATGAGTATATGTATGCAAGTGTTTAATGATAACTCAGATGTCAGAGAATGTTAAAATGCTCCAACATGGGAAACAGTTCTTACAGCAGACTCATAGACTGTCAATTTTAAGAAGCACTCAGTGGCCTCAGAATCAGCCCAAAAGGCATTCTGATCTGACAGGAGAGCCAGCAAGAGAGCAAGCATATCAGGTGTGGAATGCCAGGACACTGCTGCTAAGAGTGTCCCTCCGTGAAGGAACTCAGTGGTCCACGCCCCAGTGCAAAGAAGCAACCACCGAGGATGGTTGTGCTCTTTTCTCAATGGAGGAGAGAACTTCCACTTTGTGTGTTGCCAGGTCTGATGGGGTTGTTGTTGATTCAAGAGGCTTCCACAGCCTAAACATTGCGTGTCTGGAGCCTCAGGTGATAACTGACGTCACATATAAGAGTGCTAATTTGTTAAATCCACTAGAGTCACTGTGTACACTGACTTCCCATGCAGGACCATATATTTAGAGTTATAGTAAAAGTAATAGTACATCTTGCTGTATTTTAGTATAAAGATTTATCATCTCAGTTTTGGTTAGGTCTGAATATTTAACTCTTTTGCTCTAAGAAGTCAGTTTGCATTTACCTGTCCTGTGATGGTCTTATATCCTGATGCTGTATGCTAATCCTTGCATTGTTACTGTGCCTTCTGATTGATCTAGGTTAGCAATTTCATGCAGCTAAAAGAAGGTTCATGTGTTCCATTGAGCTCATTGAATATGTTCCAAAATTTGAGACTTCAAGGAGTTAATTTAGACAGATGTAAATCTAGTCCACAGTCTTAAATTAAATTTTATTCTGACAAAGATTGAAACCTAACAATTCTTTTACATCTAAGTTCTGAAGCTCAAGTATTCAAACTGCTAACTGAACTCACAACCTGCTAGGCTGGGAAAGTTAACTATGTTATGTCTTGTTATTTAGACTTCAAGAAAGAGAAACCTTTCAAGTGCCAGAATGTACATCGAACACCTAATGACTTCTGCCTTCTATCAGGAACCACTAGATGGATCCCCTACAGCTGCTGTTACCCAACGGCGCCCCCCCCCCCCTCAGCAGGAAGTAGTTAAGAACAGATGACGGCGTCCCTTTTCCCTAAAAGCAGGTGGGGTCCATTTCTCTGTTTGGAAATGTAGGAGCTAGATGGGATAATGGGCAGTTAGGGCCTCCAGTTCCTGGTAAAACTGTCTTGTGTACATGTAACAATGTTAGTGTTATGAGATTCTTGAATGTTAGTAGTTTCAACAATACTTGTACATTGTTAAGTATGTCTTTTTGAATTTCACCAGTCAGCTACTCCCCAATATACCATCATATATGTGTCACTCCAGTAAAAGTCCATAATGTTTTGGCCAGAGTGATAAAAATCAATCAATACCTCCAGGGACAATGTTCTAGTGCCTTCCTAAATTTCACCAGTCAGTTAGCCACCAGTATAATTAAAGTAAATGAGACCCAAGTTCCACCCATGTCAGGAGAAGTTATTCTAAATGGCATTAAACTGGCAGCCTGCATATTCAAGGCATGGAGCAGGATGATGGCCTTAGAAACCTTGATGGTTGCTGTGCTAGTAGTCGCCATGCTCTTCCTGTACTGCATGCGCAAACAGCAGGCCTGGGAGCAAGTTGTCATTGGACAAGTCATGATGGCACTGGCTGTGGAAAATCCTAGCACTCAAGTTTGGCTGAGCATGATGTGTTAATAGGTGATCAGAGATGGATAAGATCTGACGAGACTCTCCAAGTGATAACCCCCCACATCATGCCATGCGGCTCCAGTCTTCAAAGAGGCTTGTCTAATATAATGGGGCATAGCCTTTGCCAGATAAGTATTTAGCCAATGACGGGCACCTTTCTGATACCCCACCAACCTAAGACAGGGAGCCCTGGATGACTGGCAGGGCTGCCCAGAGACGGGTAAGAGCTGAGGGTCCCTCAGAATGAACCTAAGACAGGCAGCGCTTATCTTGCTTCACAAACCTTTCTCTTTTCGCCGCTTTCATTGATATATAGAAAAAAGGGGGAGATGTCAGGAGCCGTGCACTATAGCCACACTGAAGCCATTTTGAATATAGACCTATGGGACAGTGGAAACCCCCGGTTGGCTAGATGCTTGGGAAAGAAGTTATGAAACTAATCACACGCTTAGCTTCAATTGTTCCTAGCAACTGTTTCAGAATGTGATTGATGCTGTACTTACCGACATCTTGTTACTGATTACCTATGCTATTGTTGATATGCTGGTTACTATTGTTGATATGGTGGCTGCTCAAGAACAATCGGTCTTGAGACCATGGCTTGCGTCCCAGTTTCTCTTTCCCTGAGCCTTAGTTACTGAAGAATATAAAAACCCTCAGTTGAAATCAATAAACTGACAGCTTGATCAGACCTACTGTCTTGCTGTCCATTCTTTGTGTCTCTTGTCCCTTCATTCTCTCCTAGGTGGCTGCGACCCCGTTGACTGTCCTGCTGGACAGGACAAGGTTCATTCCTAGATAATGCACTCAAAGGGCACTAAGCATACAGTGTGAAAACTGAGTTTCCTTGAGAGCTGCTTGGAAGCCTGATGGTGTGTGAAGTTAGTGAGCCAAATGGAGTTGTTCTCCCACAAGAACCACTCGGCTGATCCTTCTTCAATATGCCCTTCAACAACATGCAGTGTTTCCTTGATTGAATTAGCTCTCACACCAATATTTGCGTCTAGAGCCTTTGCATTGAGGGCTATCTGAAAACGGCTGTGGCGCTGAAGTTGCCTGTGAATGTGGAGTTGGTGGCATGTGAAACCCGCATGTGGAGCATTCGTTTGTGTGGGATGCTCTACCAGGTTCATTCCTAGATAATGCACTCAAAGGGCACTAAGCATAGAGTGTGAAAACTGAGTTTCCTTGAGAGCTGCTTGGAAGCCTGATGGTGTGTGTAGTGAGCCAAATGGAGTTGTTCTCCCACAAGAACCACTCGGCTGATCCTTCTTCAATATGCCCTTCACCAACATGCAGTGTTTCCTTGATTGAATTAGCTCTCACACCAATATTTGCGTCTAGAGCCTTTGCATTGAGGGCTATCTGAAAACGGCTGTGGCGCTGAAGTTGCCTGTGAATGTGGAGTTGGTGGCATGTGAAACCCGCATGTGGAGCATTCGTTTGTGTGGGATGCTCTACCAGGTTCATTCCTAGATAATGCACTCAAAGGGCACTAAGCATAGAGTGTGAAAACTGAGTTTCCTTGAGAGCTGCTTGGAAGCCTGATGGTGTGTGAAGTTAGTGAGCCAAATGGAGTTGTTCTCCCACAAGAACCACTCGGCTGATCCTTCTTCAATATGCCCTTCACCAACATGCAGTGTTTCCTTGATTGAATTAGCTCTCACACCAATATTTGCGTCTAGAGCCTTTGCATTGAGGGCTATCTGAAAACGGCTGTGGCGCTGAAGTTGCCTGTGAATGTGGAGTTGGTGGCATGTGAAACCCGCATGTGGAGCATTCGTTTGTGTGGGATGCTCTACCAGGTTCATTTCAGTCCTAGCCATACAAAGGGCACTAAGCATAGAGTGTGAAAACTGAGTTTCCTTGAGAGCTGCTTGGAAGCCTGATGGTGTGTGAAGTTAGTGAGCCAAATGGAGTTGTTCTTCCACAAGTACCACTCGGCCGGATCTTCTTTAATATGCCCTTCACCAACATGCAGTGTTTCCTTGATTGAATTAGCTCTCACACCAATATTTGCGTCTAGAGCCTTTGCATTGAGGGCTATCTGAAAACGGCTGTGGTGCTGAAGTTGCCTGTGAATGTGGAGTTGGTGGCATGTGAAACCCGCATGTGGAGCATTCGTTTGTGTGGGATGCTCTACCAGGTTCATTCCTAGATAATGCACTCAAAGGGCACTAAGCATAGAGTGTGAAAACTGAGTTTCCTTGAGAGCTGCTTGGAAGCCTGATGGTGTGTGAAGTTAGTGAGCCAAATGGAGTTGTTCTCCCACAAGAACCACTCGGCTGATTCTTCTTCAATATGCCCTTCACCAACATGCAGTGTTTCCTTGATTGAATTAGCTCTCACACCAATATTTGCGTCTAGAACCTTTGCATTGAGGGCTATCTGAAAACGGCTGTGGCGCTGAAGTTGCCTGTGAATGTGGAGTTGGTGGCATGTGAAACCCGCATGTGGAGCATTCGTTTGTGTGGGATGCTCTACGAGGTTCATTCCTAGATAATGCACTCAAAGGGCACTAAGCATAGAGTGTGAAAACTGAGTTTCCTTGAGAGCTGCTTGGAAGCCTGATGGTGTGTGTAGTGAGCCAAATGGAGTTGTTCTCCCACAAGAACCACTCGGCTGATCCTTCTTCAATATGCCCTTCACCAACATGCAGTGTTTCCTTGATTGAATTAGCTCTCACACCAATATTTGCGTCTAGAGCCTTTGCATTGAGGGCTATCTGAAAACGGCTGTGGCGCTGAAGTTGCCTGTGAATGTGGAGTTGGTGGCATGTGAAACCCGCATGTGGAGCATTCGTTTGTGTGGGATGCTCTACCAGGTTCATTCCTAGATAATGCACTCAAAGAGCACTAAGCATAGAGTGTGAAAACTGAGTTTCCTTGAGAGCTGCTTGGAAGCCTGATGGTGTGTGAAGTTAGTGAGCCAAATGGAGTTGTTCTCCCACAAGAACCACTCGGCTGATCCTTCTTCAATATGCCCTTCACCAACATGCAGTGTTTCCTTGATTGAATTAGCTCTCACACCAATATTTGCATCTAGAGCCTTTGCATTGAGGGCTATCTGAAAACGGCTGTGGCGCTGAAGTTGCCTGTGAATGTGGAGTTGGTGGCATGTGAAACCCGCATGTGGAGCATTCGTTTGTGTGGGATGCTCTACCAGGTTCATTTCAGTCCTAGCCATACAAAGGGCACTAAGCATAGAGTGTGAAAACTGAGTTTCCTTGAGAGCTGCTTGGAAGCCTGATGGTGTGTGAAGTTAGTGAGCCAAATGGAGTTGTTCTCCCACAAGAACCACTCGGCTGATCCTTCTTCAATATGCCCTTCACCAACATGCAGTGTTTCCTTGATTGAATTAGCTCTCACACCAATATTTGCGTCTAGAGCCTTTGCATTGAGGGCTATCTGAAAACGGCTGTGGCGATGAAGTTGCCTGAGAATGTGGAGTTGGTGGCATGTGAAACCCGCATGTGGAGCATTCGTTTGTGTGGGATGCTGACCAAGCTTCATTTCAGTCCTAGGCACACATAGAGCACTAAGCATAGAGTGTGAAAACTGAGTTTCCTTGAGAGCTGCTTGGAAGCCTGATGGTGTGTGAAGTTAGTGAGCCAAATGGAGTTGTTCTCCCACAAGAACCACTCGGCTGATCCTTCTTCAATATGCCCTTCACCAACATGCAGTGTTTCCTTGATTGAATTAGCTCTCACACCAATATTTGCGTCTAGAGCCTTTGCATTGAGGGCTATCTGAAAACGGCTGTGGCGCTGAAGTTGCCTGTGAATGTGGAGTTGGTGGCATGTGAAACCCGCATGTGGAGCATTCGTTTGTGTGGGATGCTCTACCAGGTTCATTCCTAGATAATGCACTCAAAGGGCACTAAGCATAGAGTGTGAAAACTGAGTTTCCTTGAGAGCTGCTTGGAAGCCTGATGGTGTGTGAAGTTAGTGAGCCAAATGGAGTTGTTCTCCCACAAGAACCACTCGGGTGATCCTTCTTCAATATGCCCTTCACCAACATGCAGTGTTTCCTTGATTGAATTAGCTCTCACACCAATATTTGCGTCTAGAGCCTTTGCATTGAGGGCTATTTGAAAACGGCTGTGGCGCTGAAGTTGCCTGTGAATGTGGAGTTGGTGGCATGTGAAACCCGCATGTGGAGCATTCGTTTGTGTGGGATGCTCTACCAGGTTCATTCCTAGATAATGCACTCAAAGGGCACTAAGCATAGAGTGTGAAAACTGAGTTTCCTTGAGAGCTGCTTGGAAGCCTGATGGTGTGTGAAGTTAGTGAGCCAAATGGAGTTGTTCTCCCACAAGAACCACTCGGCTGATCCTTCTTCAATATGCCCTTCACCAACATGCAGTGTTTCCTTGATTGAATTAGCTCTCACACCAATATTTGCGTCTAGAGCCTTTGCATTGAGGGCTATCTGAAAACGGCTGTGGCGCTGAAGTTGCCTGTGAATGTGGAGTTGGTGCCATGTGAAACCCGCATGTGGAGCATTCGTTTGTGTGGATGCTCTACCAGGTTCATTTCAGTGCTAGCCATACAAATGGCACTAAGCATAGAGTGTGAAAACTGAGTTTCCTTGAGAGCTGCTTGGAAGGCCTGATGGTGTGTGAAGTTAGTGAGCCAAATGGAGTTGTTCTCCCACAAGAACCACTCGGCTGATCCTTCTTCAATATGCCCTTCACCAACATGCAGTGTTTCCTTGATTGAATTAGCTCTCACACCAATATTTGCGTCTAGAGCCTTTGCATTGAGGGCTATTTGAAAACGGCTGTGGCGCTGAAGTTGCCTGTGAATGTGGAGTTGGTGGCATGTGAAACCCGCATGTGGAGCATTCGTTTGTGTGGATGCTCTACCAGGTTCATTCCTAGATAATGCACTCAAAGGGCACTAAGCATAGAGTGTGAAAACTGAGTTTCCTTGAGAGCTGCTTGGAAGCCTGATGGTGTGTGAAGTTAGTGAGCCAAATGGAGTTGTTCTCCCACAAGAACCACTCGGCTGATCCTTCTTCAATATGCCCTTCACCAACATGCAGTGTTTCCTTGATTGAATTAGCTCTCACACCAATATTTGCGTCTAGAGCCTTTGCATTGAGGGCTATCTGAAAACGGCTGTGGCGCTGAAGTTGCCTGTGAATGTGGAGTTGGTGGCATGTGAAACCCGCATGTGGAGCATTCGTTTGTGTGGGATGCTCTACCAGGTTCATTCCTAGATAATGCACTCAAAGGGCACTAAACATAGAGTGTGAAAACTGAGTTTCCTTGAGAGCTGCTTGGAAGCCTGATGGTGTGTGAAGTTAGTGAGCCAAATGGAGTTGTTCTCCCACAAGAACCACTCGGCTGATCCTTCTTCAATATGCCCTTCACCAACATGCAGTGTTTCCTTGATTGAATTAGCTCTCACACCAATATTTGCGTCTAGAGCCTTTGCATTGAGGGCTATCTGAAAACGGCTGTGGCGCTGAAGTTGCCTGTGAATGTGGAGTTGGTGCCATGTGAAACCCGCATGTGGAGCATTCGTTTGTGTGGGATGCTCTACCAGGTTCATTTGAGTCCTAGCCATACAAATGGCACTAAGCATAGAGTGTGAAAACTGAGTTTCCTTGAGAGCTGCTTGGAAGCCTGATGGTGTGTGAAGTTAGTGAGCCAAATGGAGTTGTTCTCCCACAAGAACCACTCGGCTGATCCTTCTTCAATATGCCCTTCACCAACATGCAGTGTTTCCTTGATTGAATTAGCTCTCACACCAATATTTGCGTCTAGAGCCTTTGCATTGAGGGCTATCTGAAAACGGCTGTGGCGCTGAAGTTGCCTGTGAATGTGGAGTTGGTGGCATGTGAAACCCGCATGTGGAGCATTCGTTTGTGTGGGATGTTCTACCAGGTTCATTCCTAGATAATGCACTCAAAGGGCACTAAGCATAGAGTGTGAAAACTGAGTTTCCTTGAGAGCTGCTTGGAAGCCTGATGGTGTGTGAAGTTAGTGAGCCAAATGGAGTTGTTCTCCCACAAGAACCACTCGGCTGATCCTTCTTCAATATGCCCTTCACCAACATGCAGTGTTTCCTTGATTGAATTAGCTCTCACACCAATATTTGCGTCTAGAGCCTTTGCATTGAGGGCTATTTGAAAACGGCTGTGGCGCTGAAGTTGCCTGTGAATGTGGAGTTGGTGGCATGTGAAACCCGCATGTGGAGCATTCGTTTGTGTGGGATGCTCTACCAGGTTCATTCCTAGATAATGCACTCAAAGGGCACTAAGCATAGAGTGTGAAAACTGAGTTTCCTTGAGAGCTGCTTGGAAGCCTGATGGTGTGTGAAGTTAGTGAGCCAAATGGAGTTGTTCTCCACAAGAACCACTCGGCTGATCCTTCTTCAATATGCCCTTCACCAACATGCAGTGTTTCCTTGATTGAATTAGCTCTCACACCAATATTTGCGTCTAGAGCCTTTGCATTGAGGGCTATTTGAAAACGGCTGTGGCGCTGAAGTTGCTTGTGAATGTGGAGTTGGTGGCATGTGAAACCCGCATGTGAAGCATTCGTTTGTGTGGGATGCTCTACCAGGTTCATTCCTAGATAATGCACTCAAAGGGCACTAAGCATAGAGTGTGAAAACTGAGTTTCCTTGAGAGCTGCTTGGAAGCCTGATGGTGTGTGAAGTTAGTGAGCCAAATGGAGTTGTTCTCCCACAAGAACCACTCGGCTGATCCTTCTGCAATATGCCCTTCACCAACATGCAGTGTTTCCTTGATTGAATTAGCTCTCACACCAATATTTGCGTCTAGAGCCTTTGCATTGAGGGCTATCTGAAAACGGCTGTGGCGCTGAAGTTGCCTGTGAATGTGGAGTTTGTGGCATGTGAAACCCCGCATGTGGAGCATTCGTTTGTGTGGGATGCTCTACCAGGTTCATTTCAGTGCTAGCCAATACAAAGGGCACTAAGCATAGAGTGTGAAAACTGAGTTTCCTTGAGAGCTGCTTGGAAGCCTGATGGTGTGTGAAGTTAGTGAGCCAAATGGAGTTGTTTCTCCCACAAGAACCACTCGGCTGAACCTTCTTCAATATGCCCTTCACCAACATGCAGTGTTTCCTTGATTGAATTAGCTCTCACACCAATATTTGCGTCTAGAGCCTTTGCATTGAGGGCTATCTGAAAACGGCTGTGGCGCTGAAGTTGCCTGTGAATGTGGAGTTGGTGGCATGTGAAACCCCGCATGTGGAGCATTCGTTTGTGTGGGATGCTCTACCAGGTTCATTCCTAGATAATGCACTCAAAGGGCACTAAGCATAGAGTGTGAAAACTGAGTTTCCTTTTGAGAGCTGCTTGGAAGCCTGATGGTGTGTGAAGTTAGTGAGCCAAATGGAGTTGTTCTCCCACAAGAACCACTCGGCTGATCCTTCTTCAATATGCCCTTCACCAACATGCAGTGTTTCCTTGATTGAATTAGCTCTCACACCAATATTTGCGTCTAGAGCCTTTGCATTGAGGGCTATCTGAAAACGGCTGTGGCGCTGAAGTTACCTGTGAATGTGGAGTTGGTGGCATGTGAAACCCGCATGTGGAGCATTCGTTTGTTGTGGGATGCTCTACCAGGTTCATTCCTAGATAATGCACTCAAAGGGCACTAAGCATAGAGTGTGAAAACTGAGTTTCCTTGAGAGCTGCTTGGAAGCCTGATGGTGTGTGAAGTTAGTGAGCCAAATGGAGTTGTTCTCCCACAAGAACCACTCGGCTGATCCTTCTTCAATATGCCCTTCACCAACATGCCAGTGTTTCCTTGATTGAATTAGCTCTCACACCAATATTTGCGTCTAGAGCCTTTGCATTGAGGGCTATCTGAAAACAGCTGTGGCGCTGAAGTTGCCTGTGAATGTGGAGTTGGTGGCATGTGAAACCCGCATGTGGAGCATTCGTTTGTGTGGGATGCTCTACCAGGTTCATTCCTAGATAATGCACTCAAAGGGCACTAAGCATAGAGTGTGAAAACTGAGTTTCCTTGAGAGCTGCTTGGAAGCCTGATGGTGTGTGAAGTTAGTGAGCCAAATGAGTGTTCTCCCACAAGAACCACTCGCTGATCCTTCTTCAATATGCCCTTCACCAACATGCAGTGTTTCCTTGATTGAATTAGCTCTCACACCAATATTTGCGTCTAGAGCCTTTGCATTGAGGGCTATCTGAAAACGGCTGTGGCGCTGAAGTTGCCTGTGAATGTGGAGTTGGTGGCATGTGAAACCCGCATGTGGAGCATTCGTTTGTGTGGGATGCTCTACCAGGTTCATTCCTAGATAATGCACTCAAAGGGCACTAAGCATAGAGTGTGAAAACTGAGTTTCCTTGAGAGCTGCTTGGAAGCCTGATGGTGTGTGAAGTTAGTGAGCCAAATGGAGTTGTTCTCCCACAAGAACCACTCGGCTGATCCTTCTTCAATATGCCCTTCACCAACATGCAGTGTTTCCTTGATTGAATTAGCTCTCACACCAATATTTGCGTCTAGAGCCTTTGCATTGAGGGCTATCTGAAAACGGCTGTGGCGCTGAAGTTGCCTGTGAATGTGGAGATGGTGGCATGTGAAAGCCGCATGTGGAGCATTCGTTTGTGTGGGATGCTCTACCAGGTTCATTTCAGTCCTAGCCATACAAAGGGCACTAAGCATAGAGTGTGAAAACTGAGTTTCCTTGAGAGCTGCTTGGAAGCCTGATGGTGTGTGAAGTTAGTGAGCCAAATGGAGTTGTTCTCCCACAAGAACCACTCGGCTGATCCTTCTTCAATATGCCCTTCACCAACCATGCAGTGTTTCCTTGATTGAATTAGCTCTCACACCAATATTTGCGTCTAGAGCCTTTGCATTGAGGGCTATCTGAAAACGGCTGTGGCGCTGAAGTTGCCTGTGAATGTGGAGTTGGTGGCATGTGAAACCCGCATGTGGAGCATTCGTTTGTGTGGGATGCTCTACCAGGTTCATTTCAGTCCTAGCCATACAAAGGGCACTAAGCATAGAGTGTGAAAACTGAGTT
The DNA here is from genome assembly GCF_030435755.1 of Ochotona princeps. Taxonomy (NCBI): domain Eukaryota; kingdom Metazoa; phylum Chordata; class Mammalia; order Lagomorpha; family Ochotonidae; genus Ochotona; species Ochotona princeps. The sequence goes on along the minus strand of NW_026699992.1, from coordinate 7,714 downwards.
TCCTTGAGAGCTGCTTGGAAGCCTGATGGTGTGTGAAGTTAGTGAGCCAAATGGAGTTGTTCTCCCACAAGAACCACTCGGCTGATCTTCTTCAATATGCCCTTCACCAACATGCAGTGTTTCCTTGATTGAATTAGCTCTCACACCAATATTTGCGTCTATAGCCTTTGCATTGAGGGCTATCTGAAAACGGCTGTGGCGCTGAAGTTGCCTGTGAATGTGGAGTTGGTGGCATGTGAAACCCGCATGTGGAGCATTCGTTTGTGTGGGATGCTCTACCAGGTTCATTCCTAGATAATGCACTCAAAGGGCACTAAGCATAGAGTGTGAAAACTGAGTTTCCTTGAGAGCTGCTTTGAAGCCTGATGGTGTGTGAAGTTAGTGAGCCAAATGGAGTTGTTCTCCACAAGAACCACTCGGCTGATCCTTCTGCAATATGCCCTTCACCAACATGCAGTGTTTCCTTGATTGAATTAGCTCTCACACCAATATTTTGCGTCTAGAGCCTTTGCATTGAGGGCTATCTGAAAACGGCTGTGGCGCTGAAGTTGCCTGTGAATGTGGAGTTGGTGCCATGTGAAACCCGCATGTGGAGCATTCGTTTGTGTGGGATGCTCTACCAGGTTCATTCCTAGATAATGCACTCAAAGGGCACTAAGCATAGAGTGTGAAAACTGAGTTTCCTTGAGAGCTGCTTGGAAGCCTGATGGTGTGTGAAGTTAGTGAGCCAAATGGAGTTGTTCTCCACAAGAACCACTCGGCTGATCCTTCTTCAATATGCCCTTCAGCAACTTGCAGTGTTTCCTTGATTGAATTAGCTCTCACACCAATATTTGCGTCTAGAGCCTTTGCATTGAGGGCTATCTGAAAACGGCTGTGGCGCTGAAGTTGCCTGTGAATGTGGAGTTGGTGGCATGTGAAACCCGCATGTGGAGCATTCGTTTGTGTGGGATGCTCTAACCAGGTTCATTCCTAGATAATGCACTCAAAGGGCACTAAGCATAGAGTGTGAAAACTGAGTTTCCTTGAGAGCTGCTTGGAAGCCTGATGGTGTGTGAAGTTAGTGAGCCAAATGGAGTTGTTCTCCCACAAGAACCACTCGGATGATCCTTCTTCAATATGCCCTTCACCAACATGCAGTGTTTCCCTTGATTGAATTAGCTCTCACACCAATATTTGCATCTAGAGCCTTTGCATTGAGGGCTATCTGAAAACGGCTGTGGCGCTGAAGTTGCCTGTGAATGTGGAGTTGGTGGCATGTGAAACTCGCATGTGGAGCATTCGTTTGTGTGGGATGCTCTACCAGGTTCATTCCTAGATAATGCACTCAAAGGGCACTAAGCATAGAGTGTGAAAACTGAGTTTCCTTGAGAGCTGCTTGGAAGCCTGATGGTGTGTGAAGTTAGTGAGCCAAATGGAGTTGTTCTCCCACAAGAACCACTCGGCTGATCCTTCTTCAATATGCCCTTCACCAACATGCAGTGTTTCCTTGATTGAATTAGCTCTCACACCAATATTTGCGTCTAGAGCCTTTGCATTGAGGGCTATCTGAAAACGGCTGTGGCGCTGAAGTTGCCTGTGAATGTGGAGTTGGTGGCATGTGAAACTCGCATGTGGAGCATTCGTTTGTGTGGGATGCTCTACCAGGTTCATTCCTAGATAATGCACTCAAAGGGCACTAAGCATAGAGTGTGAAAACTGAGTTTCCTTGAGAGCTGCTTGGAAGCCTGATGGTGTGTGAAGTTAGTGAGCCAAATGGAGTTGGTTCTCCCACAAGAACCACTCGGCTGATCCTTCTTCAATATGCCCTTCACCAACATGCAGTGTTTCCTTGATTGAATTAGCTCTCACACCAATATTTGCGTCTAGAGCCTTTGCATTGAGGGCTATTTGAAAACGGCTGTGGCGCTGAAGTTGCCTGTGAATGTGGAGTTGGTGGCATGTGAAACCCGCATGTGGAGCATTCGTTTGTGTGGGATGCTCTACCAGGTTCATTTCAGTCCTAGCCATACAAAGGGGCACTAAGCATAGAGTGTGAAAACTGAGTTTCCTTGAGAGCTGCTTGGAAGCCTGATGGTGTGTGAAGTTAGTGAGCAAATGGAGTTGTTCTCCCACAAGAACCACTCGGCTGATCCTTCTTCAATATGCCCTTCACCAACATGCAGTGTTTCCTTGATTGAATTAGCTCTCACACCAATATTTGCGTCTAGAGCCTTTGCATTGAGGGCTATCTGAAAATGGCTGTGGCGCTGAAGTTGCCTGTGGAATGTGGAGTTGGTGGCATGTGAAACCCGCATGTGGAGCATTCGTTTGTGTGGGATGCTCTACCAGGTTCATTTCAGTCCTAGCCATACAAAGGGCACTAAGCATAGAGTGTGAAAACTGAGTTTCCTTGAGAGCTGCTTGGAAGCCTGATGGTGTGTGAAGTTAGTGAGCCAAATGGAGTTGTTCTCCCACAAGAACCACTCGGCTGATCCTTCTTCAATATGCCCTTCACCAACATGCAGTGTTTCCTTGATTGAATTAGCTCTCACACCAATATTTGCGTCTAGAGCCTTTGCATTGAGGGCTATCTGAAAACGGCTGTGGCGCTGAAGTTGCCTGTGAATGTGGAGTTGGTGGCATGTGAAACCCGCATGTGGAGCATTCGTTTGTGTGGGATGCTCTACCAGGTTCATTCCTAGATAATGCACTCAAAGGGCACTAAGCATAAAGTGTGAAAACTGAGTTCCTGGAGAGCTGCTTGGAAGCCTGATGGTGTGTGAAGTTAGTGAGCCAAATGGAGTTGTTCTCCCACAAGAACCACTCGGCTGATCCTTCTTCAATATGCCCTTCACCAACATGCAGTGTTTCCTTGATTGAATTAGCTCTCACACCAATATTTGCGTCTAGAGCCTTTGCATTGAGGGCTATCTGAAAACGGCTGTGGCGCTGAAGTTGCCTGTGAATGTGGGAGTTGGTGGCATGTGAAACCCGCATGTGGAGCATTCGTTTGTGTGGGATGCTCTACCAGGTTCATTCCTAGATAATGCACTCAAAGGGCACTAAGCATAGAGTGTGAAAACTGAGTTTCCTTGAGAGCTGCTTGGAAGCCTGATGGTGTGTGAAGTTAGTGAGCAAATGGAGTTGTTCTCCCACAAGAACCACTCGGCTGATCCTTCTTCAATATGCCCTTCACCAACATGCAGTGTTTCCTTGATTGAATTAGCTCTCACACCAATATTTGCGTCTAGAGCCTTTGCATTGAGGGCTATTTGAAAACGGCTGTGGCGCTGAAGTTGCCTGTGAATGTGGAGTTGGTGGCATGTGAAACCCGCATGTGGAGCATTCGTTTGTGTGGGATGCTCTACCAGGTTCATTCCTAGATAATGCACTCAAAGGGCACTAAGCATAGAGTGTGAAAACTGAGTTCCTTGAGAGCTGCTTGGAAGCCTGATGGTGTGTGAAGTTAGTGAGCCAAATGGAGTTGTTCTCCCACAAGAACCACTCGGCTGATCCTTCTTCAATATGCCCTTCACCAACATGCAGTGTTTCCTTGATTGAATTAGCTCTCACACCAATATTTGCGTCTAGAGCCTTTGCATTGAGGGCTATCTGAAAACGGCTGTGGCGCTGAAGTTGCCTGTGAATGTGGAGTTGGTGGCATGTGAAACCCGCATGTGGAGCATTCGTTTGTGTGGGATGCTCTACCAGGTTCATTCCTAGATAATGCACTCAAAGGGCACTAAGCATAGAGTGTGAAAACTGAGTTTCCTTGAGAGCTGCTTGGAAGCCTGATGGTGTGTGAAGTTAGTGAGCCAAATGGAGTTGTTCTCCCACAAGAACCACTCGGCTGATCCTTCTTCAATATGCCCTTCAGCAACTTGCAGTGTTTCCTTGATTGAATTAGCTCTCACACCAATATTTGCGTCTAGAGCCTTTGCATTGAGGGCTATCTGAAAACGGCTGTGGCGCTGAAGTTGCCTGTGAATGTGGAGTTGGTGGCATGTGAAACCCGCATGTGGAGCATTCGTTTGTGTGGGATGCTCTACCAGGTTCATTCCTAGATAATGCACTCAAAGGGGCACTAAGCATAGAGTGTGAAAACTGAGTTTCCTTGAGAGCTGCTTGGAAGCCTGATGGTGTGTGAAGTTAGTGAGCCAAATGGAGTTGTTCTCCCACAAGAACACTCGGCTGATCCTTCTTCAATATGCCCTTCACCAACATGCAGTGTTTCCTTGATTGAATTAGCTCTCACACCAATATTTGCGTCTAGAGCCTTTGCATTGAGGGCTATCTGAAAACGGCTGTGGCGCTGAAGTTGCCTGTGAATGTGGAGTTGGTGGCATGTGAAACTCGCATGTGGAGCATTCGTTTGTGTGGGATGCTCTACCAGGTTCATTCCTAGATAATGCACTCAAAGGGCACTAAGCATAGAGTGTGAAAACTGAGTTTCCTTGAGAGGCTGCTTGGAAGCCTGATGCTGTGTGAAGTTAGTGAGCCAAATGAGTTGTTCTCCCACAAGAACCACTCGGCTGATCCTTCTTCAATATGCCCTTCACCAACATGCAGTGTTTCCTTGATTGAATTAGCTCTCACACCAATATTTGCGTCTAGAGCTTTGCATTGAGGGCTATCTGAAACGGCTGTGGCGCTGAAGTTGCCTGTGAATGTGGAGTTGGTGGCATGTGAAACCCGCATGTGGAGCATTCGTTTGTGTGGGATGCTCTACCAGGTTCATTTCAGTCCTAGCCATACAAAGGGGCACTAAGCATAGAGTGTGAAAACTGAGTTTCCTTGAGAGCTGCTTGGAAGCCTGATGGTGTGTGAAGTTAGTGAGCCAAATGGAGTTGTTCTCCCACAAGAACCACTCGGCTGATCCTTCTTCAATATGCCCTTCACCAACATGCAGTGTTTCCTTGATTGAATTAGCTCTCACACCAATATTTGCGTCTAGAGCCTTTGCATTGAGGGCTATTTGAAAACGGCTGTGGCGCTGAAGTTGCCTGTGAATGTGGAGTTGGTGGCATGTGAAACCCGCATGTGGAGCATTCGTTTGTGTGGGATGCTCTACCAGGTTCATTTCAGTCCTAGCCATACAATGGGCACTAAGCATAGAGTGTGAAAACTGAGTTTCCTTGAGAGCTGCTTGGAAGCCTGATGGTGTGTGAAGTTAGTGAGCCAAATGGAGTTGTTCTCCCACAAGAACCACTCGGCTGATCCTTCTTCAATATGCCCTTCACCAACATGCAGTGTTTCCTTGATTGAATTAGCTCTCACACCAATATTTGCGTCTAGAGCCTTTGCATTGAGGGCTATCTGAAAACGGCTGTGGCGCTGAAGTTGCCTGTGAATGTGGAGTTGGTGGCATGTGAAACCCGCATGTTGGAGCATTCGTTTGTGTGGGATGCTCTACCAGGTTCATTTCAGTCCTAGCCATACAAAGGGCACTAAGCATAGAGTGTGAAAACTGAGTTTCCTTGAGAGCTGCTTGGAAGCCTGATGGTGTGTGAAGTTAGTGAGCCAAATGGAGTTGTTCTCCCACAAGAACCACTCGGCTGATCCTTCTTCAATATGCCCTTCACCAACATGCAGTGTTTCCTTGATTGAATTAGCTCTCACACCAATATTTGCGTCTAGAGCCTTTGCATTGAGGGCTATCTGAAAACGGCTGTGGCGCTGAAGTTGCCTGTGAATGTGGAGTTGGTGGCATGTGAAACCCGCATGTGGAGCATTCGTTTGTGTGGGATGCTCTACCAGGTTCATTCCTAGATAATGCACTCAAAGGGCACTAAGCATAGAGTGTGAAAACTGAGTTTCCTTGAGAGCTGCTTGGAAGCCTGATGGTGTGTGAAGTTAGTGAGCCAAATGGAGTTGTTCTCCCACAAGAACCACTCGGCTGATCCTTCTGCAATATGCCCTTCACCAACATGCAGTGTTTCCTTGATTGAATTAGCTCTCAACCAATATTTGCGTCTAGAGCCTTTGCATTGAGGGCTATCTGAAAACGGCTGTGGCGCTGAAGTTGCCTGTGAATGTGGAGTTGGTGGCATGTGAAACCCGCATGTGGAGCATTCGTTTGTGTGGGATGCTCTACCAGGTTCATTCCTAGATAATGCACTCAAAGGGCACTAAGCATAGAGTGTGAAAACTGAGTTTCCTTGAGAGCTGCTTGGAAGCCTGATGGTGTGTGAAGTTAGTGAGCCAAATGGAGTTGTTCTCCCACAAGAACCACTCGGCTGATCCTTCTGCAATATGCCCTTCACCAACATGCAGTGTTTCCTTGATTGAATTAGCTCTCACACCAATATTTGCATCTAGAGCCTTTGCATTGAGGGCTATCTGAAAACGGCTGTGGCGCTGAAGTTGCCTGTGAATGTGGAGTTGGTGGCATGTGAAACTCGCATGTGGAGCATTCGTTTGTGTGGGATGCTCTACCAGGTTCATTCCTAGATAATGCACTCAAAGGGCACTAAGCATAGAGTGTGAAAACTGAGTTTCCTTGAGAGCTGCTTGGAAGCCTGATGGTGTGTGAAGTTAGTGAGCCAAATGGAGTTGTTCTCCCACAAGAACCACTCGGCTGATCCTTCTTCAATATGCCCTTCACCAACATGCAGTGTTTCCTTGATTGAATTAGCTCTCACACCAATATTTGCGTCTAGAGCCTTTGCATTGAGGGCTATCTGAAAACGCTGTGGCGCTGAAGTTGCCTGTGAATGTGGAGTTGGTGGCATGTGAAACTCGCATGTGGAGCATTCGTTTGTGTGGGATGCTCTACCAGGTTCATTTCAGTCCTAGCCATACAAAGGGCACTAAGCATAGAGTGTGAAAACTGAGTTTCCTTGAGAGCTGCTTGGAAGCCTGATGGTGTGTGAAGTTAGTGAGCCAAATGGAGTTGTTCTCCCACAAGAACCACTCGGCTGATCCTTCTTCAATATGCCCTTCACCAACATGCAGTGTTTCCTTGATTGAATTAGCTCTCACACCAATATTTGCGTCTAGAGCCTTTGCATTGAGGGCTATTTGAAAACGGCTGTGGCGCTGAAGTTGCCTGTCAATGTGGAGTTGGTGGCATGTGAAACCCGCATGTGGAGCATTTCGTTTGTGTGGGATGCTCTACCAGGTTCATTTCAGTCCTAGCCATACAAAGGGCACTAAGCATAGAGTGTGAAAACTGAGTTTCCTTGAGAGCTGCTTGGAAGCCTGATGGTGTGTGAAGTTAGTGAGCCAAATGGAGTTGTTCTCCCCACAAGAACCACTCGGCTGATCCTTCTTCAATATGCCCTTCACCAACATGCAGTGTTTCCTTGATTGAATTAGCTCTCACACCAATATTTGCGTCTAGAGCCTTTGCATTGAGGCTATCTGAAAATGGCTGTGGCGCTGAAGTTGCCTGTGAATGTGGAGTTGGTGGCATGTGAAACCCGCATGTGGAGCATTCGTTTGTGTGGGATGCTCTACCAGGTTCATTTCAGTCCTAGCCATACAAAGGGCACTAAGCATAGAGTGTGAAAACTGAGTTTCCTTGAGAGCTGCTTGGAAGCCTGATGGTGTGTGAAGTTAGTGAGCCAAATGGAGTTGTTCTCCCACAAGAACCCACTCGGCTGATCCTTCTTCAATATGCCCCTTCACCAACATGCAGTGTTTCCTTGATTGAATTAGCTCTCACACCAATATTTGCGTCTAGAGCCTTTGCATTGAGGGCTATCTGAAAACGGCTGTGGCGCTGAAGTTG